>NW_007252005.1:1911-6112 GCF_000164805.1 Carlito syrichta
TGACTTAACTAGCTTATGAAAGAAGTAGCCAGCTGGCTAGCCAGCAGATTTATCTAGCTAGCTATTCTGCTAGGCAACTGGCTAGCCAGCTGACTTAACTAACTGACTTAACTAGCTAGGCTGCTGACTTAATCAGCTGAGTTAAATAGGTAGCTACATACCTAGTCAGCTGATACAACTAACTGATTTAACTAGCTAGCTACCTAGCTAGCTTCCATATAGCTAGATTACTTAGCTAGCTGTCTTAACTAGCTAGCTCGCTGACATATCTAACTGACTTAACTAGCTAGCCAGCTGACTAAATTAGCTGAAATATTTAGCAGGCCTGCTGGCTGCCTATCTGATTTAGCTAGCTTTTTAACTAGCTAGCCAGCTGGCTTGACAGCTGATATAACGTGCTTACTTAACTAGCTACCCAGCTGGTTAGACAGCTGAGTAAACTAACTGACTTAACTATCTGGCCACCTGGAGAACCAGCTGACTTAATTGCCTAGCTATTGAGCGAGCCAGCAGTCTAGCCAGCTGACTTAACTAGCTGAATTAATGAAGTAGTCAGCTGGCTATCCATCAAAGTTAACTAGCTATCTACCTTGCTAGACAGCTGTATAGCCAGCTGTCTTAACTAACTGATTTAACTAGATCGCCTAATGGCTAGCCAGCTGACTTAACTAGCTAGCTACCAGCCTATACTGCTGGCTTGCCCATTGAATTAACTACCTAGCTACCTAGCTGACTTAACTAGGTGACTTAACTAGCTAGCCAGCTCTCTACTCACCTGACTTAACTAGTTAGCTACCGAGATAGGCTGATAGCTAGCCAGCTGACTTAACTAATTGACTCAACTAGCAAGTGAGCTGAGTTATCTATCTGATTTAACTAGCTAGCCAGCTGACTGGCCAGCTGATTAACTAACTGAATTAATCAGCAAGCCAACTGGCTAGCCAACTGACTTAACTAGCTAGCTATCTACCTAGCCATCTGGGAAGCCAGATGAACTAACTAGCTGATTTAACTAGCTAGCCAGCTGACTAGTCAGCTGACTTAACTAGCTTGGTACCTAGCTATCCTGCTGGCTAGCCAACTGACTTAACTTGTTGACTTAACCAGCTAGCATGCTGGTACACCTAGCTGACTTAACTAGTTAGTCATCTGTCTACCTAGCTGACATAACTAGCTCTCTACCTAGCTAGCTAGCTGGTTAGTCAGCAGATTTAACTAGCTGACAAGTGGCTAGCCAGCTGGCTATCCAACTGACTTAACCAGCTCAATACCTAGCTAGCCAGCTGACTTAACTAGCTAACTTAAATAGCTCGCCTGCTTGCTAGACATCTGAATTAACTAGCTTACTATATAGCTAGACAGCAGAATAGCTAGCTGACTTTAATAGGTGACTTAACTAGCTAGTCAGCTGACTAGACAGCTGACTTAAATCTCAAGATTTCTAGCTAGCAAGGTGGATATCCAGCTGACTTAGTTAGGTAGCTTAGCTAGCTGGCCAGCGTGCTAGACAGCTGACTATGAAAACTAGCTACATAGCTATCCAGCTGCCTAGCCAGTTGACTTAACTAGGTGACTTATGTAGCTAGTCAGCTGTCTAGAAAGCTGACCTAACTGCCTAGCTACCTAGCTTGAAGATGGATAGCCAGCTGAGTTAACTAGCTAGCTAAATATGTAGCCCTCTGACTTGCAAGCTGACTTAATTACCTAGTTTCCTACCTACACAAATGTCTAGTGAGCTGACTCAACTAGGTTAATTAACTAGCTAGCTAACTGGCTATCCAGTTGACCTAAACAGCTAGCTACACAACTAGGCAGCTGGCTAGCCTGCTGACCTAGCTCGCTTACTTAACTAGCTAGAAAGCTGACTTAACTGGCTGACTTAACCAGCTAACTACCTAGGTAGCCAGCTGTCTTAGCAAGGTGGCTTAACTAGCTAGTTACATAGCTAGCTATCGAGCTAGCCACCTGACTTAACTAGCTGATATAACTAAGTAGCTAGCTGACATAACTAGCTGACATATAGATAGCTTCCTAGCTAGCCAGCTGACTTAACTAGCTGAAATACCTAACTAGCCTGATGGATAGCCATCTGACTTAACTAGCTTTTTAACTAACTAGCCTGCTGGATAGCCAACTGACTTAACAAGCTGACTTAACTAGATAACCAGCTGGTTTACAGCTGACTTACCAAGCTGAGTTAACCAGCTAGTCAACTGGCTATCCAGCTGACTTAACTAGCTGGCTGCCTATCTAGCAAACTGATTAGCCAACTGACTTACCAGCTGACTTAAGCTAGCAAGCTGGCTAGGCAGCTCACTTAAATAGCTAGCTACCTACCTAGCCAGCAGGCTAGCCAGCTGGCTGAACTAGCTGATGTGAACAGCTATCCTGCTGGCTAGCAAGCTGACTTATCTAGCTAGCTACTTACCTAGCCAGCTGGCCTGACATCTGACCAAAAAACTGACTTAACCAGCTAAATAGTTTGCTAGCCAGTTTACTTAACTCGAAGACATCACTATATAGACAGGTAGCTGTCTAGCTGACTTAACTAGCTAGCTACCTTCCTTGCCAGTTGGCTAGCAAGCTTTTATCTAGCAGAATTAACCAGCTAGTCAGATGGCTAGCCAACTGACTTAACTACCTCGCTTCCCAGCTAGCCTGTTGGCCAGCCAGCTGATTTAATTAGCTGAATTAACTACCTAGCTACTTAGCAAAACAGCTGACTGAAATAGTTGGCTAACTAGCTAGCTACTTAGCTGCCAGCTGATTTAAACATTTAGCTAACTAGCTAGCTGCCTAGCTAACAAGCTGACTTAAATAGTTAGCTGTGTAGCTAGCTAGCTGACTTAACCAGCTAGCTAACTTGTTACCTTGCCCGTTATCTAACGTGCTAGCTAGCTGACTTAATCATCCGACTTAACTCTTTACTTAACAAGTTTACTAGGTGGCTCAAGCAGCTGTCTTAACCCGTTAGTTAACTAGCTGGCTAACTGACTCACGCAGCTGACTTAACTCATTTGCTAACTAGCTAGCTAGCCTACTCAATCAACTGATTCAACCCGTTTGCTAACTAGCTACCTAGATGACTCAACCAGCTGACTTAACCAGTTAGTTAACTAGTTAACTAGCTGACTCAACCTGCTGACTTAACCCATTAGCTAACTACCTAGCTATCTGTCTTAACCAGCTGACTTAATTAGAAAGCTGACTTAACTAGCTGTATTAGGTAGGTGACAACTACTTAGGTAGCTGACTTAACTGGCCGACTTAACTAGTTAGCTAGTTGACTTAAATACATGAATTAAATCGTTAGCTAACGTTTTAACTAGCTGTATAACTAGCTGACAACTAATTAGCTAGCTAATTAGGTAACAGACTTACGTAGCAAACTTAAATATTTAGTTAACTAGTGAGCTAGCTGATTTAGCTAACTGACTTAGCTCGCTGGCTGGTTATCTAGCTGACTTTGTTAGCTGACTTAACTAGTTGGCTAACAAGATAGCAGGCTGACTTAACGAGTTGGTTAATGAGTTGTCTTCCTGTTTTAACTAGATGGTAAACGAGTTAACTAGCTAACTTAACTAGTTGTTTAATGAGTTAACTAGGTGACTTAAATTGTTGGTTGATGAGTCAGTAGAATAGTTAGCTGTTTTAATATGTTGTCTCTCTACACGACCTACTTGTTATTTGTCTTAACATGATGGCCAACTAGTCAGCACACTAGTTAGATGGGTTAGATAGTTGACTGACGAGTTGGCCCACTAGTCAGCTCTGTTAACTAGTTTGATGTCTGGTTTGCTGACCTAACTATTCGGCTGATTACTAGGCCGATTAGTTAGATGGCCTAACTTTGTCGGCGACTAATTAGCTGAGCTAACTTGTTGGACTATTCAGAAGATTGGTTAGCTGACTTAACTAGTTGGCTGGCAAGGCAGCTGACCGTTTACCTGACTTTACTAGTCGGCAGGCGATTGAGCCTACAGGTGAGCTGATTTAACTAATTTTCCTACGAGTGATCTGACAAGTCAGCTGACTTAACTAGTCAGCCGGAGAGTGAGCTGATTGGTCAGCTGACTTAACTATTCGACTGCCGAGTGAACTTACTGGTCAGCTGACTTTAGTTAACTGCCAAGTGAGATGAATTGTCAGAGGACTTACCTTGCTGGCCGGCTAATGAGCCAACATGTGAGCTGACAACTAT
>NW_007252006.1:0-1048 GCF_000164805.1 Carlito syrichta
CTTGCTTCCTAGCTAGCCAGCTGGTTTAACTAGCTGAGTTAACTAGCTAGCTACCTAGCTGGCCAGCTGACTTATATAGTTAGCTAACTAGTGAGGTACCTAGCAAGCCAACTGACTTAAATAGTTATCCTACAAGATAGCTACCTAGATAAAAAGCTGACTCAAATAGTTAATGGCCTAGCTAGCTTGCTGACTTAACCAGCTAGCTGACTAGTAAGTGTATTCTTTATCTAACGTGCTAGCTAGCTGACTTAATCATCTGACTTAGCTCGTTATCTAAAGAGTTAGGTAGCTTACTTAACCAGCTGACTTAACTCATTAGATAACTAGATATCTTGCTTACTCAACCAGCTGACACAACCCGTTTGCTAACTGCCTAGCTAGCTTACTCAACCAGCTGACTTAACCCATTAGTTAACTAGCTAACTACCTCACACAACCTGCTGACTTAACCCATTAGCTAAATAGCTAGCACACTGTCTTAACCATCTGACTAAATTTGAAAGCTGACTTAACTAGCTGACTTAGCTATCTGACTTAACTACTTAGCTGACATAATAGGCCAACTTAAGTTAGCTAGCTGACAACTACCTGAATTAAATAGTTAACTAACTATTTAACTAGCTGAATAACTAGCTGCTTTAATAGTTATCTAACTAGTTAAGTAGCAGACTTAATTAGGTGAATTAAATAGTTAGATAACTAGTGAGCTAGCTGACTTAGCTAGCTTACTTAGGTAGCTAGCCGGTTAGATAGCTGAATTAGCTAGCTGACTTAACTAGTTGGCTAATGTGATAGCTAGGTGACTTAACGAGTTGTTTAATGAGTTACCTAACTGTTTTAACTAGTTTGTAATTGAGTTAACTAGCTGAAGTAACTAGTTGGGTATCGAGTTAGCTAGGTGAATTAACTTGTGGGCTGATGAGTCGGCCGACTACTTAGATTGTTTAGCACATTGGGTGCCTACTCGGCCGACATGTGTCTGGCTTAACAAGTCGGCTGACTACTCAGCCAACTAGTTGCTGGTTTAAATGATGACTGACGAGTA
>NW_007252006.1:1818-3292 GCF_000164805.1 Carlito syrichta
TCGGCTGGCAAGCAAGCTGACTAGTTAGCTGTCCTGTTGGCCTGTGATCAAGCTGACGAGTTAGCTGAACTTTTGGCTGGCGAGTGAGCAGACTAGTTTGCTGATTTGTTGGCAGGTGAGTGAGCTGACTAGTTAGCTGACCTGATGGAAAGACAATGTGGCCACTAGTTAACTGATCAGCTTGCTGATTTGCTAGCCCACTTGTTAGCTAAATAACTAGATGATTTGCTAGCTGACTTAACTAGATAGCTGACTAACTAGCTGGCTATGTGGCTGACATAACTAGCGAGAAAACAAGCTATCTAGCTGTCTATCTATCTGGCCAGTTAGCAGGCTCGCTGACTTAACTATCTAGCTGATTAGTTTGCTGAACAGATAGCTGACTTAAATAGCTAGCTGACAAGCAACCTGACTACCTAGCTGACTTAACTAACTAGTTGAATAGTTAACTGACTTGCTAGGTGACTTAACTAGCTAGCTGGCTAGCTAGCTGACTTAACTAACTAACTAGCTAGTTGGCTGGCTAGCTGGCTTGCCAGCTGACTTAACAAACTAGCTACCTGGTTGGCTAGAAGGCTAGCAACCTGGCTTAAATAGCTAGCTACCTGGCTGACTAGTTGGCTAGGCAGCTGGCTAGCTAGCTAGAGGGTTGGCCAGTTGGCTAGCTAGCTGAATTAAATAGCCAGCTGGCTGACTGGATAGTCTGATAGCCAGCCAGCTTAACTATTCAGCCACCCTGCTGGTCAACCGGTTAGCCAGCTGGCTTAACTAGATGGCCACATACCTGACCATCCTGTTATCCAGCCATATTAACATGCCAGTCACCTAGCTAGCCAGCTGGCAAAAGAAGTTGACAACTAGCTGACAAGGAGCTAGCCATCTGGCTAGCCCGTTGGCTTAACTAGCTAGTCACCAAGCTTGCCACCCAGCTAGTCAGCTCTCTTAACTAGCTGACTCAACTAGCTAACCATTGGGCTAGCCAGCTGACTTAATTAGTTAGCTACCTACCTAGCCAGCGGGCTAGCCAGTTGACTTACCTAGCTGATGTAACAAGCTAGATAGCTGGCTAGCCAACCTACTTAACTAGCTGGCTACCTAGCTTGCCAGATGGCTAGCCTCTTGAATTAACTAGCTGACTTTACCAGCTATGCAGCTGGCTAGCCAGCTGACTCAACTAGGTGACAACTCACCAGCCAGCTGGCTAGCCAGCTGACTTAAATATCTGACATTACTAGCTAGCCAGGTGGTTAGCCAGCTTATTTAACTAACTAGCTACCTACATATCACGCTGGTTTGCCGACTTAACTAGCTTATGAAAGAAGTAGCCAGCTGGCTAGCCAGCAGACTTATCTAGCTAGCTATTCTGCTAGGCAACTGGCTAGCCAGCTGACTTAACTAACTGACTTAACTAGCTAGGCTGCTGACTTAATCAGCTGAGTTAAATAGGTAGCTACATACCTAGTCAGCTGATATA
>NW_007252007.1:0-791 GCF_000164805.1 Carlito syrichta
AAACTTATTCACCAACGTGATGGTATTAAGAGGTAGGACTTTTAGGAGATGATTGAGTAATGGGGGCAGAGCCCAATGGATGAGATTAGGACACTTATAATAGAACTTCAGAGAGTGGGTTCCCTTCTTTTCTCTCTTCCACAATGTGAGAATGCAGTACCCCTCCCCTCTGGATGATGCAGCAACAAGGAGCCATCTTGGAAGCAGAGAGAGTAGCTCTCATGAACTCTGAACCTGCCAGTGACTTGATTTGGACCTCCCCAGCTACACAACTGTGAATAATAAATTTCCATCATTTGTAAATTACCCAGTATGTGATATCTTGTTTTAGCACTAATGGACTAAGACACCTTGTAGTATATATAAAAATTAATTCAAAAGCAATCAAAGAAGTTCATGAAAAACTTCTTTGGATTTGGCAATGATTTATCGGTTATGACACCAAAAAGCAAAGATAATAAAAGTACAAATAAATAAATGAACCACATTAAAATGAAAGACTTCTGTGTGTCATGGGACACTACCAACATTGAAGAGATATCCTAAGAATAGGAGAAAATATTTGCAGATCATATATCTGATCATATATCTGATGACAGGTTAAATCCAGATATGTAAAAACTCCTGCAATTCAACAACAAAAATACAAACAACTCAATTAAAAAATAGGAAAATGTTCAGGTGTGGTGGTTTACACCTGTACTGCTAGCACTTTGAAAAGCTACAGTGAGAGGATTGCTAGAGCCCAGGAGTTTGAGACCAGCCTATGCAACAGAGTGAGGCATTGTCTC
>NW_007252007.1:1085-11806 GCF_000164805.1 Carlito syrichta
CTGCGGTGGCTGGGAGGGACCACTGCACTCCAGTCTGGGCGACAGAGTGAGACTCCAACTTAAAAAAATAATAATAATAACCAAAATATGTAATGAACTCAAGCAACTCAATAGATTAAATACAAATAATGTTATTAAAAATGGGCAAAAGATATTTCTTAAAAGAAGACATACAAATGGCCAGTAAGTGTATGAAAAAATGGTTCACGAGCACTAACCATCAGAGAAATGCAAATCAAAACCACAATGAGCTATCACTTCACCTGTTAGAATGGCTATTACCAAAAGGACAGAAAATAAGAAATGCTGACAAGGATGTGGAGAAAGGGGAAATGCTCAGACATTGTTAGTGAGAATGTAAAGTAGTACAGCCATTATGGAAAACATTATGGGGATTCCTCAAAAAACTGAAAATAGAACTACCATATGATCCAGCATCTTCACTGCCATGTATATATCCAAAGGAAAAAAAATTGGTATCTCGAAGAAATATCTGCACACCTGTGTTTATTGCAGCACTGTTCACAATAACCAAGATATGAAGTCAACCTAAGTGTGCATCAGTGGGTGAGTGGATAAATAAAATGTGGCATATATACAAAATAAAATATTATTCCGTCGTAAAAAAAGAAAGACATTCTGTCATTTGCAGCAAGATGGTTGGAACTTGATGTCATTATGTGATTATGCAATGTTGAGTAAGCCAAGCATAGAAAAATGAAATACCACATGTCTTCACTCATATGTGGGAACTACAATTAAAAAATGGATCTCACAGAAACAAAATAGAATGGTGGCTACCAGAGGCTGGAAAGAAAAAGGAGGAAGGAAGAAAGGAAGAAGGTTTGGTTAATGGGCACAACAATCCAATTAGATAAAAGGAGTAAGTTCTAAGTCATTATAGCTAATGACAGTTTATTATATATTTCAAAATAGTGAGAAGAGAGATGTTATATACATTATAATTTTGTATATATTAGAATGTTTCCAAGCAAAGACGAGATAAATGTTTGAGGTAGTAAATATTCCAATTAATCCAATTTGATCATTACACATGTATCAAAATATCACAGGCACATCCAAAATGTGTATAACTATTTTATATAACAATAAAAGTGCAAAACTTTTTTAAAAAGAAGATAAACAAACCATTGGCAAGCACATGGAAAAATTTTCAATATCACCAGCCATTGGGGAAATGCAAATCAAAATCACAATGAGATACAACCTTACACACATTAGGATAACTACCATTTTGTTAAAAAAAAAAGGAAAATAAAGGAAAAAACCATGTATTGGAGAGAAGGTGGAGAAATTGGAATGCTTGTGCACTGATGGTGGAAATGTAAAATTGTGTTACCACTGATGCTTCCTTAAAAAAATTAAAAATTAAATTACCATATGATACAGTGGTTCCACTTCTGATAACATACTCAAAAGAATTGAAGTTGGTCTCCAAGTGATAATTGTATATCCATGTTCATAGCAGTATTATTCACAGAAGCCAAAATGTGTAAATAACTCAGGTGCCATTGAATGGATAAAAGTGCAAAGAAAATGCACATACAAACAATGGGATATTATTCAGCCTTAAAAAGGAAGGGAACTCTGACATGTTCTGCAACATGGATGAACCTGGAGAACATTATGCTAAGTGTAATAAGCCAATCACAAAAGGACAAATACTGTATGATTCCACTTATATGAGGTATCTGGAGTAGTCCAATTCATACAGACAGTTGAATGGCGGTGGCCAGGGGCTAAGAGGAGAGGGGAGGGAGGAGTTTTCCAATGAGTAAAGAATTTCTGTTTTGCATGATGAAGCGCTCTGGTGATTGGTTGTACAACAATGTGAATGCACTTAACAGTACTGAACTGCACACTTAAAAATAGCTAAAATGGTAAGTTTTATGTTATGTGTATTTTACCACAATTAAAACTTGCAGAAACTATATAAATATGATGTTAAAATAGTGCTCAGTAACAATTGATCAGATTAGCCAGATGTGGTGACTCACACCTGCAGTCTCAGCACTTTGGGAAGTAGAAGTGAGAGGCTCACTTGAGGCCAGGAGTTTGAGATCCGCCTGAACAACATACGGAGACATTGTCTCTCTAAAAAAAAATAATCATTTTTAAAATTGCAAACAATTGATAAGATAGAGTTGTACATTTAGATTTTAAGCAGCCTTAAAAAGCAATTTTCAACTCAAAATTATTAGTACAAGTTTTCATCTTTAGATATACATTTTTCCCATCATAAATTAGAGTTCCATTGGGGAAAGATATTAGAATTTAGTGTGGGTCTGTTAAAAGCAGTAGGAACTACAAAGGACTGTCGTGGTATCTGTGCAGTAATGCTTTGTTTGAATTTTCATGTGTTATCCAGGATTCACATTGTATCTTTATATTTCTCACAGGCCTAGATCTGTGTAATGAACTGAATGTAATCAGTTGAATCAAGTTAAGAGCCAAATGTACAACAGTGTACCATTTACAACTTTTATTTCAAAAGGAGATTTACATTTTTATATAGTCAAATTTCTGCAAAGAGAGAGATTCCAAATTAATTTTTGTTTATGCAAAGTCCATATGTTGTTTTTCAGTCTCAGATAAGAAGTGCAAATTGACAGATTCTTACATCTGTATCTCACAGTATACGTATGTATCATAGCTACCACTAGTTTGTTTCCTGCCAGGTTTTTAGCAATTATGTTTTGAAAGAAAACACAATACCATAGAAAGGTAGCAGAAAACAAATGGGTAGTGGGATGTGTGACAGTTGGTTCCCTAAGTATAGAAGCTCCTGAAGTAAAGCCAAAAATTTGACCATGTGGGCAGAAGGAAGAATTAGGGAGCAAGTTAGGAAGGGGCCATGGAATAACCCTTGGTTCTCTTGAGATGCTTCCTTCTTCATAGATTTTTTTTTCTATTCTGACAGTGAAAGATATTGCTATAGTATTTAGATATAGCAGCTGCTCAATAAATGTTGACTACCTTTAATGAGTGTTTAAAATCTGGCCGGACTCAGTGGCTCAGCCTATAATTCCAGCATTTTGGGTGGCCATGGTGAGCGGATTACCTGAGCCCATGGGTTGGTGACCTGCCCAGGCAACTTGGCAAGACCTCATCTCTACATTAAATAAAAACATTACCCAGGTGTGGTAACGTGCGCCTGTGGTTCTGGCTACTTGGAAGGCTGAGGCGGAAGGATGACCTGAGACCAGGAGGTCGAGCCTGCCGTGGCCATGAGTGTGCCACTGCACTCCAGCCTGGGTGACAGAGTGAGACTCCAACTCGAAAAAAAAGCCTGTTGGAAGAAGAAATTAATTTTGGAATTAGGAATTGTATTTTTAGCAGCGTTCCTCAGCCTTTTTCCTCAGCAGTGTTCCTTCCTCTCTCCTCTTAGCCCCTGCCCACTGCTGTTCAACTGTCTGTATGAATCTGACTACTCCAGATACCTCATATAAGTGGAATCATACTTTTGTGATTGCCTTATTACACTTAGCATAGTGTTCTCAGATTTCATCCATGTTGCAGAACATGTCAGAATTCCGTTCCTTTTTAAAGGCTGAATAATATCCCATTGTATATACATACTGCATACATAAATTGAGTTAGACACTGATAATTAGTCCTTTTTTCCTCCCATTTTTTCTATCTTCCTTATCCATTAAGAAAAAGCTAAAGGATCCTCTTCATTCTACTCTTCTTAAAATGAATTTAAAATTTTACCATATCTATATATCTATGTGAATGTCTCCCCCATTTTCTGTTTTGTTTTTTTTTGTACACATACATTTGTAAAACCCACTTCTATAAAATGGTATTTAATATCTATGGATAGCCATTAACCCAATATTGTCATAAGTACAGTTTAATTAAGATTATAATCTGGCTTAATCACTGGTTGATAAGAAACTATGCATTTGTTGGCATCCTGGTTTAAAAACATTGCATTTGATTGAACCAAATCTCTTTTTGAATTTACAGGAAGCGCTCTTACAGATGTCTAATTGTTTATTTTGAAGTTATATTATTTCTGTGTTGTTGCTTGCCATTTTTCTTAATAGAATTGAAAATTTTGATTTTACAAATAATTATGTTCAATTTTTGCAAATTCAGTAGTTTTAGGTCATGACAAGTAATTTTTGAGAGACTTAAAATTTAGTTCAGATTCCATTTCTGTAGTAAGTTTTTCACACATCAAGCCTTTTTTCTCCCATCATTGAAATTCAGTTACTTGTTTTTCAATAATGTAGTGTGTTGCACATTTTGCAAGGTTTACTGGAATTTGCAAAAATGAATAAGATTGGAAGATAATGTTTCTGTTATCCGACTAGTGGCCGTTTCAAGGTGGAGGTGTCATTTGTCATTTGAAGTCATTTGAGGTGGGGTTGAGGGAACCATATGAGAAAGGAAAATGTGCAAAGATTATTCAGGGACCGATAAGTTTGATCATACAGCAAGAGAGAGTCCTGTACACATGCGTTTTCATGTCTGAAGGTGGTGCTATTTTTCTCTCACAGTAGACTGATGCTTCAGCTGGATTTTGAATTGTAGATGGGCAACTAATTTACTCTCAGAATATTGAAGGCATTGCTACACTGTCTTCAAGCTTCCAAAACTGGGAAATTCTTTACAATGTGGATCTTTGATGCTTTGTATAATTGCCTTTCTTCCATTCTCTCTGGAGATCTCCTCTGGGATCTGAAACTTCACAGTGAAATTCATGTGGTTGTATTTCATCCATTGTGCCAACTTTTTTTGTATCCCTTTTCAGTCTTCATTTCTGGGAGATTGTCTTTAATTATCTCTCCCTTCTGTTTTGTCTGTCTTTTCTTTTTGGAATCATCATTATTTGGATGTTGGACCTCCTCTACTCATCATCTAATTTTCCCATCCCTCTCACCTCCCCCGTTTTCCATCTTTTTATTATGCTTCTGCAAGATTTTGCTCAACTTTGATTTTCAATTCTTCTATTGCAATTTTCACTTCTTTATAGATAAAGAGGCATAATTACTTTTGTATTTGTGTGTGTGTGCATACACAAGAGAAAAAGAACATCTTTGAAGCTGACAGGCATCTATGTTTGCGCAACGGGGGGGGCTTTTCAACTATGTACTTCAAACTGTTTAATCAGACTAATCATTTTGTTGTTAACCCCTGATGTCAGTATTTTAAAGTTTTTTCCCTCAACTTGTTGGAGCCCCAGAGAAGACTCATCCGATGTAAAGTTGTAGCCCTGACTGCCAGCAACTGGGAGCCCACTGAGCAGCAAGTCTGGGGAACTTCCAGTGTTCAACATGCAAAAGTTTGTGTAATACTCCTATTTTCAATATTGTATCTCTGCCTTCAGTTATTTTTGAGTCTTCTATTCTGTTTGACCCTCTCCAGGACAAACCTCCAGTCTTGTGCCAGGGTGGAGCAGGACGTTTGAAGCTCTCCAGATGTGAAGAAATTGGGCAGGTAGGGAAGAAAGGAGCACTTAGTGATTCTGAAACACATTTCCAACCAGTTATTTAGCGTCATCATTACCCTGGCATCCAGAGCTACCTGGTGCTGCCAGTTCTTGAGCCATTTGAGGATTGGTTTGTTCAAGAGGGTTGATTTTCAACAATTCCCCACTGCTGTCTTGTGGTTGTGCTAAGTCAGTTCTCACTTGTCCATCTGCTTACAAAATCTTGCTGCTCTTTACTCTACCATTTTATTTATCCTTGTAGTCTTGTGCCTTTTTAGAGATCTGTTTACTACAATTTTGAAGTATTGGGAATGAGTTGTTCTAAAAGCATGTGTTCCATCAGCCATTTTAAATTAAGAATTTGGAAGATTAAACCTTCACACAGATAATAAAATAATTAATACCATAATTTAAAAAGTAATACCTCAAAGCTGTTAGTGAGTAGTAGAACTTGTACCATATCTTAAGAGCCATTCCTTTTGCTGGCACCCCACAAAATTAATCAGAAGAATTGTAATGTGTACGATTCTTCAAGTCTTTGTTTTCTTTATGTTTTTAGTTTAATGCAGCTCTCTTTGTGACTTAAATGATGCAGTGAATACTTTAAAAGTACAAATAATTTACTCAAATTTTTAGTAGTACATATTTGTGCAGTGAATTACATTAAAAATCCATTAATGTAACAAATATTTGAGTGTATGTGTGCTAGCGTGGTCATTGCATTTTTACCTAAAGTCAGTACTTTAGACTTACTGTGAGTTGAGAAAAATAATTTTTAATAGGAAAGCACGTATTCCAGAAGCATACAGAAGTGCGTAAGGAGATACCCAAGTGCTTTCTTGTTGTAAAAAGTATAAATTCTCAGAAAACATGGTCAAATGCCAAATTTTCTATCAGACTTAAGTGCTATAGAAGGTTAGAGAGAGAGAAATCAGTGTGGGCAGTTACAGCAAAAGGATGCTTTGTCTCAGCTTGTGTAGCCCTTTGTCAAAAATGCATGTTTCAAGTTGAGTTCCTCATCTTCTCCTCCACACTGATTTGTAGAGTCACAGGTTTTCAAATAACCTTAAAGCTGCTCAGCTCACTGACTCTTTCATAGCTGATTTCATCCCATTCTACCTGTGCTTTTTAAAAACACTATTCCACATTATGAAGGCTTGTTGATTTTTTTGTAATATATCTTCAGTTTGTCCAGTCACTGCTAGCATTTCAGTATATTTATTTAAGCATCTACTATGTGCTAGGTATTATGCAGAGTGTGAAGCTGAATAAAGACCCTGAGAGTCTGTACTTCTTCACAGGTGCTGTAGATATAGGCCTTGAGAATTTCAAGGAAAAAGCAGAATGTGTTAGGAGAGCGTTTACACAAGATCCTATGACAGCATGGAGGATTGATGCTGAATCCACCTGGGGAGAAGACCTGAAACAACAGAGGGTATTTATAATATTTAGTTTGCTGAAGTGTTAGTGACCAGGCTGAGGCCATTGTCACTGCAGCCAAAGCAGCACTATAAGCAAGGGTGAAGGCTCGCAAGGCATATTATTCATTCTCCAAATATTTATTGAGTGCCAACTATGTACCAGGCAATTATTCTGCAACTTAATGCAGCAGTGAACAAAACATACAAAAATCCCATGTATGATAGATGAGTGAATTTGTAGTACAAGAGGGATGCCCCAAAAGCCAGGATTTATTTATTAAACTTGTGTACTTATTCTCATACCCTATCACACATGTTTAAATTTCAGTCACCTTCAAAGTACTCTCCATTTGATGCAATACACCTATCAAGATGCTTCCTCCACTGTTCAAAACAATTTTTGAACTTGTCCATGTTGGGTTTTTTTAGTGATTTTGCCATTTTTTGTGCACCTTTGCCATGTCCCTTTGAGGACTTTTTTTCATATGGGAAAAACAATAAAAATTCTTTCAGAGTGTGATCAGGTACATAGAGAGGGTGGGGCATGGGGCATGCTGGTTTTGGTAAAAAAAACTACTGAACAATCAGCACAGTGTAGGCAGGTGTATCTGTAAACCACCCATCATGAAATGGGCAAAAGAGGTGAAAGAATCTCTAAAAAAATTCACTGAAGTTGAATGCAGCCTCTCACAACAATGCTAACTGATGTGGAATAAAGCCTTGAGAATCATAAAAGTGAGTTGAAGCCTGTCATTCTTCCAGGGGCTTAAGCCAATATGATTTAGGGATTTTTGTTGCCTGCAGCTGATAGCATCCTAACCGATAAAGTATAACAAGAGACACCATAGAATGTACCTAATAAATAAACCAGCCCAGGGCGGTGGCTCATGCCTGTAACCCCAGCAGTTTGTGAGGCTGAGGTAAGAGGATCACTTAAGTCTGGGAGTTCTCAAGACCAGCCTGGAAACATAGCGAGACTTCCTCTCTACAAAAAAATGTTTAAAAGTTAGCCAGATGTGGGGCGCATGCCTGTAGTCTCAGCTACTTGTGAGACTGGGACAGAAAGATCTCCTGGATCCAGGAAGTTGAGGCTGCAGTGAGCCATGATTGGTGGCCACATGTTTCACCATGCCTAGACGGTTTATTTATTATTTCATATGGGCACTCTTGGTATACTTTATCTGTTAGGATGGCTGTCATTAGCTGCAGGTAACAAAAAACCTTAAATCATATTGGCTTAAGCCCCTAGAAGAATGGCAGGCTCCAACTCACTTCTCTCTGTGATCCTCAAGGCCTTACTCTCCCCTGTGTGTTAGCTGTATCCATAGCCTAAATCAATTCTAGGTGTCACATCCAGACAGCAGACAGAAAGCGGGCTCTCTCTCCTATTTTACCAAAAGCAGTTTCCCAGAAGACCATCACCTCAGTCTCATTGACTAGAACTGGGTCACTTCTCACCTCTGAACTAATTTCTGATGGCAAAGGGAAAGGAAGAGTCTTCATAAGCAGTTTGTTAAACTAATTTATTTGTACTTGCTGGATCTGGGAATAGAGTCTGTATTCCCTAAGCACATGACTTGTGAAGAAAGAGTGGATACTGAAACTAAATTATTGTTTTGTTAGGACAGAGGAAAGGGGAAATGAATGTTGGGCAGAGTCTTGCAACTATTCCTAGAATTATATATGTAATGACTAATGTAATTAATCAAGGATTACTCATTGAAGATGAGATGGTAGAAACATTGTATGTATAGACTAACCTGTTGTGACAAAACTTGACATATGGTAGTTTAACCAATAACAGTTCAGAGGTATATGGTTCAGGGTTTTTGAGGTGGCTATGAAAGAGCTTGAATGTTGAGTTACCAAGTTGTAATGACAATAAACCTCCCAAATTCTGAGACTTAGAGAACAAGGAAGTATCTCTCTTATTCACAGTCCAGTGAAATCTTCTGAGGTGAATGGGTATCTCTGTTGCATTCAAGTGCCAAGGTTCCTCCCATGTCGTTTCATTGCCATGTTTCCATAGGGTTGTCCTTCTTTCTGTGGTTGAAGCTGTGTCACCATTTCCAGGTTTCAGCTAGAAAGTGGAGAACAAGAACATGAAGGAGGTAGGCCCATATGTAAAGGCCTAGGCCAAAGGGGTACATTTCAAAAATGCTGGGAAGATAGTTTCACTGGGCAGCTTCCAAGGTTGCTCAAGTCTTCACCCTTCAGGCCAGCGGGAAGAGGGAACAGAAGAGTCCAAGCCCAGGCCAGGTGTCATTAAGGGGATGACAGTTAAATTGCACCCATCACTTCTACTCCCATCCTATTGACCTAACCTTGATCACATGGCCACCTGCAGGGCATGTCAGGAGATGGAGTTTGTAGCTGAGAGGCCAAGTACCAAGAGAAAGAGAGAATGGATTATGATTAATCATTAGTTGTTTCTCTTGACACAGATTTCTCTCTGTTCTGCATAGGGTCTTTCTATCCGAAAGTATTATTTATTATTATTTTTTGAGTTGGAGTCTTTCTCTGTCACCCAGGGTGGAGTGCAGTGGCATGCTTACAGCCACTGCAGCCTCGACCTGCTTGGCTCAGGCGATCCTTCCACCTCAGCATTTCAAGTAGCTGGAACTACAGGCATGCATTACCATGCCCAGTTAATTTTTGGATTCATTGTCTGGAACTCCTGGGCTCAGGTAATCCTCTCGCCTCAGCCTCCCAAAGTGCTGGGCTTACAGACTTGAGCCACCATGCCCGGCTAGACGTGTCATTTATTAAAGAAAGTTTTATCAAATGCTTAAAGTCAATAATCACCCATCATTGTTTTGCTGACTTTGGCTACTTGCCATTCTTCTCCCATAAGAAAGATGTTATTAATAGTAAAGTAATGTTAGTAGAGTCAATACAAATAAAAACTTTTTCAAAAATGCTTTTTACAAAAGATACTTGACTTTGACCTTCTAAAACAACTTATATAGTTCTTTCATGTATGTATGTTTGTATGTATGTGTAGTTTTAAACTTTTAGGACTTTCTTGGTCTGTTTAGTCCTGCTATAATAGAAAACCTGAGATCGAGCAATTCCTAACAAATAGAAATTAATTGGTTTGTAGTTCCAGAGGTTGGGAAGTCCAACGTGAAGGGACTGGCACCTGGCAAGGGCCTTCTTGCTGCATCATCCCATGTTTAAAGGCAGAAGGGCTGGAGACTGTGTGAGAGTGTGAGAGAGAGCCCAGTTTGTCCTTTGATAAGGAACCCACTCCTGTGGTAACAGCATTAATCTGTTTATGATGGCAGAGGCCCCATTACCCAGACACTTCCCATAGGCCTTGTCTCCCAACAATGCCATGTAAGGGGGTTCAAATTTTCAGCACATGAACTTTGGAGGACACATTCAAACCATAGCAATGACCTAAGGTTATACATGTAATTTTATAAAAGGCATCTTTTTGGAAGTGAGTAAATTCTCTTTGCAAAGTCTGTTTGGACTTTGATTCTGCCATTCTGAGATGGCCTCTTGTTTTCTCATCTGGAAAACTGTTATTTGAGTAATCATAGGATGTTATTCTAAACTTTGAAAGTCATTCTCCTACATGCTATTTCAAATTTATTTATTTTTATTGTTCCTACAGACTAGTTTAGTAAGGTTTATAAAGAGATAAGAAGATTACACAAAACTTTTATGTGTAAGTACAATGAAATTAAATGTTAAAAATCCTTTCTAAAATCTCGAATGTGGTCTTCAATATATTATTAACTCCCTGAGGACAGGCATTTTTCTCTGTGTTGTTTATTGGTCTATTTCCAGTGCTCAGTGCAGCATGTATTAGGCACTCAACAAATGTGTGT
>NW_007252008.1:0-28647 GCF_000164805.1 Carlito syrichta
GCTGGTTCTTCGAAAGGGTAAACAAGATTGATGGTCCCCTAGCTAGACTGACCAAGAAAAAACGAGAAAAAAACCAAATAAGCATAATCAGAAACACAAAAGATGAAGTCACATCTGACCCTGAAGAAATACAAA
The DNA here is from genome assembly GCF_000164805.1 of Carlito syrichta. Taxonomy (NCBI): domain Eukaryota; kingdom Metazoa; phylum Chordata; class Mammalia; order Primates; family Tarsiidae; genus Carlito; species Carlito syrichta. Next base: position 136 of record NW_007252008.1, read on the forward strand.
AGATCATTAGAGACTACTACATACACTTGTATGGAAACAAACTTGAAAACCAGAAGGAAATGGAAGACTTTCTGACATCACACAACCTACCTAGGTTGGAACAAGAAGAAATTGAGACCCTAAATAAACCAATAACAATCAAGGAAATCGGCCACGTAATAAGAAAACTTCCTACAAAAAAAAGCCCTGGTCCAGATGGCTTTCCAGCAGAATTCTACAAGACATTTAAGGAGGAGCTGATACCAATCCTACTGAAGGTATTCCAGGCGATTGAAAAAGATGGAACTCTCCCCAAATCATTTTACGAAGCCAACATCACATTGATACCCAAGCCAGGTAAAGATCCAACAAAGAAAGAGAACTACAGGCCAATATCTTTGATGAACATAGATGCTAAAATTCTCAACAAGATCCTAGCAAACCGGATTCAGCAATACATCTCAAAAATCATCCATCATGACCAAGTAGGCTTCATTCCTGGCATGCAAGGCTGGTTCAATATTCGTAAAACCATAAATGTAATTAAATACATCAACAGATGTCAAAACAAAAACCACATGATCATATCACTAGATGCAGAAAAAGCTTTTGATAAAATCCAGCACCCCTTCTTGATAAAAACCCTTGAACATCTAGGCATACGGGGAACATACCTCAAAATAGTAAAAGCCATCTACGAGAAACCCACAGCCAGCATACTCCTAAATGGACAAAAATTGGAACCAATTCCCCTGAAAACTGGAACTAGACAAGGATGCCCACTCTCTCCCCTCCTGTTCAACATAGTATTGGAAGTCCTGGCTAAAGCAATCAGAGAAGAGGAGGCAATCAGAGGTATTCAAATAGGAAAAGAGGAAGTCAAGTTATCTCTCTATGCAGATGATATGATGGTGTACCTTGAAAACCCAAGAGAATCTGTCAAAGGCCTCCTTACATTGATAAAAGCCTTTGGAAAAGTCTCAGGATACAAAATAAATGTACAAAAGACAATCGCATTTCTCTACACCAATAATAAACAAACAGAAACCCAAATAAAAAACACAGTTCCATTCACAATAGCCACAAAAAAATGAAATACCTTGGCATCTTCCTAACCAGAGACGTGAAAGACCTTTACAATGAAAATTACAAAACACTGCTCAAAGAAATCAAAGCTGACATGAACAAGTGGAAAAATATCCCATGCTCATGGATCGGAAGAATCAACATTGTGAAGATGTCCATCTTACCTAAAGCAATCTACAAATTCAATGCAATACCCATTAAATTACCAACAACATTCTTTTCAGACCTAGAAAAAAACAACACAGGAATTTCATATGGGAAACACAAACATCCAAGAATAGCCAGAACAATCCTCAGCAAAAAAAAACAAAGCAGGTGGTATCACAATACCAGATTTCAAACTTTACTATAAAGCTACAATCATCAAAACAGCTTGGTATTGGTACAGGAACAGGCATGCAGATCAATGGAACAGAATTGAGATTCCAGAAGCAAAACCTCAATTTCTCAACCAACTCATCTTCGACAAAGCCCCCACCACCTACCAATGGGGAGAGGAGAACCTATTCAGTAAATGGTGCTGGGAAAATTGGCTGACCACATGCAGAAGATTGAAACAGGACCCCTATCTATCCCCATGCACAAAGGTTAACTCCAAATGGTCAGAGACCTAAATGTAAAACCTCAAACCATAAGAACCTTAGAAAAGGAAGGAAATACTCTCATGGAAATCGGAACTGGCATCCAATTCCTGTACAAAATCCGAAACCCACAGGACTTAAGAGAGAAGATAGACAAATGGGACCTTATTAAACTGACAAGCTTCTGCAAAGCCAAAGAAACCATCAAGAGAGCAGGGAGACAGCCTACAGACTGGGAAAAAGTCTTTGCCAACTCTAGGTCTGACAAAGGCTTAACATCCTGGATCTACAAGGAACTGAAGCGTACTGAAAAGAAGAAAACAAACAACCCCATTATAAAATGGGCAAAAGACATGAACAGACACTTCACAAAAGAAGACATTCGAGCAGCCAACAAACACATGAAGAAATGCTCAACCTCACTAATCATCAGGGAGATGCAAATCAAAACCACACTGAGATACCACCTAACTCCAGTCAGAATGGCAATTATCAACAACTCAAAAAATAACAGCTGCTGGAGAGGGTGTGGTGAAAAGGGAACACTTCTACACTGTTGGTGGGAGTGTAAACTAGTGCAACCTCTGTGGAAAGCAGTGTGGCGATTCCTAAAAGCTCTAAAAATTGACCTTCCATATGACCCTGCAATCCCCCTACTGGGAATATACCCTGAAGAACACAAATCACTCTATAAAAAAGATACCTGCACACGTATGTTTATCGCAGCATTGTTCACAATAGCAAGAACCTGGAAACAACCATGCTGCCCATCAAAAGAGGACTGGATTAAAAACTGCGGTACATATACACGATGGAATACTACGCAGCCATAAAATAGAACAAAATCATGAATTTCGCTGCAACCTGGATGGAACTAGAGTCTATAATACTGAGTGACCTCTCACAAAAACAAAAATCCGAATATCACATGTTCTCACTCATATAATGGACCTTGAACATCCAATGCAATACTTTGAGAAAATGACGGATGGTACTGGGAAACTATGGGGGGGAGGGGGATGGGATTAACAGTAGCAAATATCTGTCGGGGGATGGGAAAACACTTCTTATTTACAGGGTGCCTGAATGAAACGTCATTGTACACCTAACCCTTAACTGTACCCCACAAAACCATAATAAAAAATACTGATTAATGAAAAAAAAAAAAAGAAATATACACTTAAAGAAACTTTCTTGAAACATTTGTAATTTGGGATATTGGACTGAGAGTGTCATTGTTGGCTTTATGAATAAGACATTGTCTGGAGGCCTATGGGAATCTTGGTTTGTTTGCTACTAAGACCACTAGCTGGTAACTTTTAAAAGATATGAATGTGAAAGAGTTTTCTTTGTCCTGCCCCTTCAAAAATGGTATAAAAGCTCTGTATTAACTAGCATTAAATTGTCATCTGTTCAAGAAGCAGGTGTCCGGTATATGATCGTCGTTCGCCTATCCGTCTCTCCTTCAGGACATCCCACGACCCTTGTGGGGCGGGCCCCAGCAGACTTCCATTGTTTGGGCACCAGGATCCGATTTCTCAGGAGTTTTGTCTTTGGTAGACTTGGAATTGCCTGAGGTCTTCCTTTGACTTTTTCTCATTTGTGACAGATCTCTTGTTTTTTTTCTTTAGTTCTGTTATTCAGTGTCAGTGGGAGAGGCTTTCCCTTCTGATGTTTGCTCAGTCCTCTATTCTTCCCTGATCTGGGCTCTGGATTTGTTCTATTTTGAAATAGGATGCTGTATAGGAAGGTTTACTGACTCTTGTAGTTTTTGAAATCTGAGTAAAGTGGGGGATGGGGTGCTAGGAGCCAGATGCTACTTGCAAATTAAAATGTTCATTTATTGTGGTATGTGTTCTCTGAGATCCACTTCCCACCACCACTCTATATGATGATGCAAAGTAGAAACCAACCCACACTACAAAACAATCTTCAATAACAATGAAATGAGACAAAACAAACCACCACAACAACAAAAAAGCAAAGAAAACTAAACACACACACACATGCCTAGTACAAAGTGAATAGAGAAGAAAGACAAAAAGGCCAAAGGGGGAAGAATAAGAAAAAAGAGGGGGAAAAAAGGGGCGAATTTAGCTGGAACTCTCACACATATATTGACACACCCCTTAAATTATAAAAATTGAATATGCAAAAAACCCCAGAAGAACAAAAGAGCAAAAATCGACAACAAAATCAAAAGATGAACACTCGATCATTCACATACACACATAAACAGAGAATGACAAATAAAAGAAGAAATAGAGGAAGAAAAGAAAAAAAATTTAGGGGAGGGAATGCAGGTCAAAGCCTCACATACACATTTATGCACAAAGGAAAAACATTTTTTAAATAGATGAACTAGGAAACAGCAAATTTTTAAAATTAAAAAATAATTGAAAATTAAAAAAAAAAAAACAGAACAAAACAAAAACAAAGACAAAAAAACTGTCTCTTGTGGCAGGCTCTGTCATTGTTCCTCTAATCAGATCTCTCCTGCAGAGCCACCTCTTTCACTCTCTCCTCAGGGAATGAAGCAGAGAAGGAGGCGGGGCAGTGGAGGTGGGTGGGGCTGCAGTCCTCCCCTCCCACTCTCGAATGGTCAGGGAGATCTCTGGTGGGGATGTACAGGATAGTCTCTTCCCCAGGTAAGAACTCTGACGAGGTTGCCCCAACCAGGCCTATCCTGGAATGGGGTTCTCCTATTGCGACTGATGTCCAGGCTCCATCTGGGTTTGTTCCTCTCAGCCATGGCCCAGCTGTGTGGGTCTGATGTTCAGAGGATTGCAGGGGAGGAGGGGGTTTGGGTCAGCCCCAGACTCACTACTGATCTCTTTGGAGGTCATCCTCATCCTTTTCTGGCCACACGTTTTGTCCCACAGCTGGATCAGAGTAGGGGGTAGGGTGCCTGGACTCAGCACTTGACAGGTCCCTCTGAAGTTTGTGCTCTCAGGATATTTCCTCTGGACCACGATCCAGTCCTGAGTAGTTGACTTGCCATTCACAGTAATTGATCCCTGGGCTCCTGGTCCGTAGCCCCTTACAGGGCCTTGTTAGGTGCTCAAGTGGCGAGGCAAAGCCCCAGCAGTCTCTCTCCTACTTCAATGGTAAGGGAGTACCTGGGGCAATAGTTTGTCCATGTTGCTTAGGCAACAAGTTGGAGGCTGGGGGAGGGGTGGAGCTGGCCAGAGCAATGCAAAACTCTACCTGGAAAATAGCTGCAGTGGTCGGACCCTCACCAGGCATGTATTCCTCTCTCCGGATTCCCAGCTGCTCTCTCTCCAATAATCAAATCCTGCACTCCAGTGGGTTGGGTATGTCAGGTGATGGTTTGCACTGGGTGTCAGGTGCTGGAAATCAGTTGGATTCAGCATACTTTTCTCAGGTGCGTTCCCGCAGGCAGCAGGCGTTTCTGCAGCGATCTTTCAAGCTGTACTCTAATTTCAGGGTGGTGGGGGCTTGCAGTCACCCTCAGAGGGGGGAACCTGGGTGCATGCAGCCAAGTATCCCCTCAGACAGACTTTCATGCTTCCACCAGCACCTGCCTACTCAAGTGGAGAGTCTTTATTGTCATCTGCCTCCACGGAGATTCTTACAGCTTGACCTGTCAGCTGCCATTTTTAAGCTCTGCCTGATAAAATTTCAACATTGATGTTGATATTTTATTTTCTGTAAGGTAAACGAAACCAGACCAGGCGAAACAGCAACAAAGGAGCCAAGAAAAATTTATTAGCACAGTTTCGGGCGAGGTTACCGGTTCATGTAGCTGTGGGCCGAAGAAGTCGTGCCCAGCAAGATGGGCAACGGGTTTATAAAGGGCACACTGGGAAAGCTGTGAGGGGGTCGGGGAGAGCAATCACTGGTTGGGACAGCTGTCACGTCTGTTGGCGATTGGCTGAACGGGGTTGCTAGAGTCACTGTAACAGGTACTGGCTGGCTTTGCGGCTGGAGTCTTAGTTCCGGTTACTCATTTTTTGCTGACTCACTCTCGCCCACTGTTCTCCTGGTCTGGGTTGGAGCCATCTTGTTGAGACCTGCCGCCCTCCGGTACCTCCGGCCTTACATTTTCATTTGTTTTATTACCAGTGAAGTTAAACTGTTTCTTAGGTTTATTGTTGGTCTTTTTCACCTATGTGTTGCATTTTGATATTTTTAATAGATTTTATTGAGTGTGGTAATATATTGTTGGAAACATTGGATGCAAATGTTTCCTAGGTTTATGCATTGTATTTTTATATTATTTTATAATATGCACAAATTTTGTTTTGCATCATCAAATTTATCAAACTTTTCTCTGTTATATAAAATAATTCACAAAATCGAAGAACAACGATAATGAATAAAAAGTAATTGCCATAACTGCATAATGAAGATTTGAAAAGTAATAGTCTTACTGACTGTATAGCATGTTCAAACCAATAAGGAAAATTCTACAACAGCACTGGAAAACCTGAACATGAGGAAACAACTCACAGAAGAGATAAGTAGTTAATAAGCACCTGAAATATGTGTTCAACCTCATCTGTCATCTAAGAAAAGTAAATTAAAATGCTACACAGGCCAGGCTCAGTGGCTCAGCCTGTAATCCCAGCACTTTGGGAGGCTGAGGTGAGTGGATTGCCTGAGCCCGCAGGTTTGAGACCCGCCTGGGCAACTTGGTGAGCCCTCATCTCTACAATAAATAAAAAATTAGCCGGGTGTGGTAGCGCATGCCTGTAGTTCCAGCTACCTGAAAGGCTGAGGTGGAAGGATCACCAGAGCCCAGCAAGTTGAGGCTATGATGGCCAGGAGTGTGCCACCGCACTTCAGTCTGGGCGACGGAGTGAGACTCCAACTCAAAAAAAAAAAAAAAGCTACATCAATTTTTGCCCATGAAATTGGGAAATATTTTTTAAAGTAATGTTGGCTGAGTGGTTGAGGTTGGTATTCTCATGCTAATTGACATGTAAATAGGTTTAACCTTTCTGAAACTAATTTCATAATATGCATCTAACATCTTAAAATTTGTCATAGCTTTTTGCACAGTAATTACACTTTGATAACTCTGTTCCGAGTAAATAATCAGATGAGAGCACAACTATCACAAAGATACTACAAAATTATTTATGACCTCCAACATGAAAACATCATACATTTCCAGCACCAAAGGAACAGTTTAAAAACCCATGGCAGCCGGGCTCGGTGGCTCAGCCTGTAATCCCGCGCCTTTGGGAGGCTGAGGTGAGTGGATTGCCTGAGCCCGCGGGTTCGAGACCCGCCTGGGCGGCGAGACCTCATCTCTACAATAAACCAAAAAATCAGCCGGGCGTGGTAGCGCATGCCTGTAATTCCAGCTACTTGGAAGGCTGAGGCGGAAGGATCACCAGAGCCCAGCAGGCAAGACTGCGGTGGCCGGGAGCAGCCCCTGCACTCCAGTCTGGGCGACAGAGTGAGACTCCAACTCAAAAAAAAAAAAAAAAAACCCATGACATATACATATAATATAATATTGTTCCACAATTAAAATGATATTCACGAAGAACTTGTAAATGTTATGGAAATACTTATAATACTAAGTAAAAAAGAGACATAAAGCTATACTACAATAAGATCTCAACTATCTAATATGTAAATAGGATTAGTGGGGTGTATATGTGTGTGTGTGTAAGGAAGCAGATACCTAGAGAGAGGAAGAAATAGTGGCTCTCACTAAGTTATTGGATTATGATCAATTTTTCTTTCTTTTTGTACTTCTATTTCGCAAATTTTCTAGAATGTACATGTAAAATGCCTTTTAAAAAGTATTAAATGTATGACTTCCTATTTTTCCTAACAATTCTAGTAAAAGAGAACTTACTATATCAAAATAATTCATCCTTCTTAGAAAGCTGTTTAGAATTTTGTTTGTTTGTTCTTAAATCTTAAAAATGGGCTTTCCTAAAGTTCCTAATCATTGTAAGTTCTGTTCCATCCAGAATAAATCTCATATCTCTTCTACACAGCCTATATTAGCTATTACTTTTTTCTAGAATTTCATCCTCTTAAGAGTAAGCATTTTCCCCCCTGTAAAGTAGCTCCTATCCCTATGAAGTGACCTGACACAAACACAGCAAATATTTGCTGTATGAATTAAATGTAACTCAGGTCTTCCATATCTTAGATGTGATTTTCTGTCTCTCTCTCTCTTGATTAAACTCCTTTATTTCCATTTGCCAGTATTAAGTTGTGGCTCCAAAGAGATCAAAAATGGCCTGATGGATGTCTCTTTCTAGATAATATATCAGGAACACTACCTGGGATTGCATTACCTTCTTTGGAGGTCACATCACACTGCAGGCTAATATTGACCTCCGAATGCTAAAACCTCTAAGCCTTTTTACAAACATGTCTACCCACTTATGACTCTCCACATGTTCATTTGTTCAGTTGTCCTTTTTGGACCATGTAAAAGATCTCACATATATCTTCATTAAATGAATCGCTTTAAATGCAAATGCAAATGTTTTGGGATCCTGATTCTGTCTTTTATGTATTCATGTCTCTTTGTAGTTTTATGTCAGACATAAATTTAATTAGCAAACTCTCTATGCCTTTATCTAAGCTATGAACAGGTTTCTATAGCTGTAAGAAACATCCTTCCAAACTGAAGTTGAGCCATTCGCCATTTGGGGAAAATTCTCTCAATACATTACAAAACGCTGCCTGATATACCCCATACTTTTTTATTTTATCTACTAGGCTGTCACAGATGATCATGCCATGTGTCTTGCTGGGGCCGAAGTATACAATTGCTGCATAGCTATGGACAGTGCAATCCAGTTTATCCTAAAAGTCATTCATCCCTCTTCAATAGTCAAAATATATTTGAAAAATCACATTGTAATTCCATTTGGAAGGAGAAAACCATTTTCCCATTGCTTCACAATCTTCTCAGCACCCACAGTCTTCAGCCCTAGTCTTCAGTGGAGGTGACCCTCTGCATTATCACCCCCTTAGGGCATCTCTTGCCTCATCGGTTCCCAAACTATTGGGATATCTAGGACTCTTTCTACAAGTTTAATTCTTTTTTTTTCCCTTCACATCTCAAATCTAATTTAGCAGTAAGCCCTTCAGTCTTATCTCTAAGATACATTACAAATACAATCACTGAAAACAACTGCCCTGCTATGGCTCTTTCTCCACCTGCAAAAAAAGCAGTAGCCTCTTAGCTAGTTTCCTAGATTCTCTCTTATTCCTCCCACCCCAAGTCCATCAGCCACACAGTGGCAATGAGATGAAAATTATGTCACTTCTCTGCATAAAATAAAATCTAAAGTCCTTGCCATGTTCCAAAAAGCCCCACCCATGATTTTTCTGGAATTATTAATGAAAAAATAATTCCCTACCCCCCTCTCTCTTGCCCCATGCTCTAGTTAGTTATATATTCTCTCTGCTCCTCAACCATACTAGGCATTTTTCCCTTCTCAGGACTTTTGCACATGCTCTCTCTTCTGCTTTGAGAACTCCAGACTACAGAAGTAAGGATTGCTGGATGGTTTGGAGTCACGCCTTCATCTTACTTGTTCCATTTTTGGAATTATCTCTTCCAATCTGTATTTTCCAAAATGTTATCTGATATTTACTGTAAGTATTAGATGTAGCATCTGGGATATTGTTTTATCCAGCACTTTCTGATACCTGATTTGGTAGAATGAATTGTGTTTCTTCAAAGTAATATGTTGAGGCCTAACCCCCAATGTAACTGTATTTGGAGAAAGAGCCTTTAAAGAGATAATTAAGGTTAAACGAGACCATAAGGGTACGGTCTTAATCCAGTAGGGTTGGTGTCCTTATGGAATAAAGGAAGAGACACCAGAGAAAAGGTCATGTGAGGACATAACAAGAAGGCAACCATTTGCAAGTCAAGGAGAGAGACCTCAGGAGGAAGCAAACAAACAAAAAACTACTAACACCTTGACTTGGACTTACTTCCTCTAGAACTGTGAGAAATACATTTATCCTGCTTAAGTCATCCAGTCTATGGTATTTTATTATGGCACCCTACCAGATTAATATGCCTGGCTAATATTTTTCTTTTTATTTTAGGATTCTTGGGGTTGAAATGTGTGCATACACTTGAAAAACAGATATTGTAAGACTTAGTCATGGTAAAAAGTTATGTTAAGAATGTATATGTACTCACAGGTGAAAAAAAAAACACAAAAATACGCTTTATTCCTAAATTTCTCTGTGACATTTTCACTACTTTCCTAAAGTCTTTAGCAGGTTATAGATAGAAAGTTTCACCCATCCAGCTGCCAGCTGTTGAAGATTATCTTCCATCTTGGTCTGTTTTCTATTGCTATAACAAAATACCACAAACTGGGTAATTTATAAAGAAAAGAAGTTTATTTAGCTCACAGTTCTGAAAGCTGGGAAGTTCAAGAGCACAGCACTGGCACCTGGTGAGAGTCTTCCTGCTGTGTCATAACATGGTACAAGGCTTCACACAGCAAGAAGTCAAGAATAAGAGAGCCAGAGAGAGCTCACTTTTATAAAAAAGCCACTCCCTCAATAAGGAACCCACTCTTGTAATAGAGACATTAATCTATTAATCCATTAATGGAGTCAGAAGGATAAGTTTCCAATGCATGAACTTTTGGGGGATGCATTCAAACGATAGCACCTTCCTAAAAGCCAAACACCTAGGGATGCTTCTCTTATCTACACTGTCCTGCTATAAACCTTTGCTCCTCTCTTCACCAGCTGCCACCTTCTATTTCTCTTATCTGGCTTCTCCTTCCCTTTTCCTTTCCCTATACCCCTGGGCCGACTGGGTGTGGTAGGCTGATAATGAACCACTCAAGATACCTATGTTCTAATCCCCAGAACCTATGAAATGTTTCCTTACTTAATAGAAAGGGCTTTGCAGATGTGATTAAATATCTTGAAATGGGGAGATTATCTGAATTGGGCCCATGCAATCACCAGGATCCTCGTAAAAGGCAGGAAGGGGGTCAAAGACAGAGTGCAATGTGACGAAAGAAACACATCAACAGAGGAAGAGAGACTATTCCGAAAGGCCAAGAGCCAAGGAATGCAGGAATGCAGGATGTATAGAAAAGGCAAGGAAAGAGGTTCTCCCTTCTAGAACTTCCAGAAGAAGCTAAGTTTTGCCAACCTGTTTTAAACTTCTGACCTCTAGAACTGTAAGACAATACAGGTGTGTTGTTTTAAGTCTCTAAATCTGTTATAGTAGAAATAACAAACTAATGCACTGGCTCTCTGGGAAGCAGAATAAAGTGCTTAATTTGTTCTGCATGCGGCAGTTTGTGAAATACACATGCACAAATAAGCTTTCTATTTTTATCAGAGTTTTATTGCTTGTAATTGGAGAGAAACCAATCACATATAAAACTGTAATATCCTTGCAGGTATGGGAATGGACTCTTGGTGTTTCTGCAGACAATATGTGAAAATTACTAGAAATTACGGAATGCATAAAAAACATTATGCCTAGTACTCTGTGTTTAGACGATGTAGGTGATAATCTACTAACATCCTGCTTTGTCCAATTCTAGAGCACCTGATAGGAACGAAGACTACTACATGTCAGACTTAAGATCAATACCAAAAGCAAACCCTGAAATGTGCTAGTTCCTATATGATTAAAAGGTCTCCTGAAGGAAAAAAAATGCACTTACTTATTATTATTATTATTATTTTGAATTGGAGTCTCACTCTGTTGCCCAGGCTGGAATGCAGTAGCACACTCACGGTCACCCCAGTGTCAACCTGCTGGCTCCAGGGATCCTTTCGCAAAAAGTACACTTATTTAGTGATAAGATATCTGGAATTTGCTTCAAAGCTATCCATGGGAAGGAAGGGATTAAGGGTAGATTAATATGGAACTTGCACTATTTTTTATGCTTTTGTGTTTGTTTGAAATATTGTTTTCCTGTCTCCGCACTACAGGATAATCATCAAGAAAATGACCTTTAAGTAAACAAGTATGCAGGGTGTTTGCCACAAATTGCTTCAGGGGTTGGCCACTAACCCTGTTTTCAAAATCTGACATTTTATTCTATTCTGTGAACTTTTATATGTCAACTTATTTAGTATTCAAAGCAACAATTAATTATCGTCCCCCTGGGTAGATGAAGACACTGAGGTTCTAGGTGACCACAGAGAAAGTAACTAATGAGGCTGGGATACGGAGCCAGGCCTTCTAACATCAGGTCAGCACTCCTTTCTACTACAGGACCTATGTTCTAACAAAGGTCTATGAAGTAACAAGGAATCCCTGCCACAATTCCCCTGGGATGTATGTGATATATATTTCACAGCAAGGGTGTGACTTGCTTGTGACTATCTCTTTAAAAATTATCTTTGGAGTTTTGGACTTTATACCTTTTTATAAAACAGGCCAGAGGGAGAAACTGTCTTAACGTTTGAAGGGCGTAGCTAAGAGTACAAATAGAGGCATATACATTCTATCTAAATAGCTAGATGTTAGAAACCAATTATTAAATAAAATGTTACTTCCAACCTTGATGAGTATATTTGTATAAAAATAAATTTTTTTTTTCTGAGTTGGCATCTCACTCTGCTGCAACCTCAACCTGCTGGGCTCCAGTGATCCTTCTGCCTCAGCCTTCCAAGTAGCAGGAACTACAGGCATGCGCTACCATGCCCAGCTAATTTTTGATTTATTGTAGAGACGAGGTCTTGTCAAGTTGCCCAGGCTGGTCTCAAACCCGCGGACTCAGGCAATTCACTCGCCTCAGTCTCCCAAAGTGCTGGGAATATAGGCTAAGCCACCGAGCCCGGCCAAAGATAAAAATTTTTTTTTAAACGTATGAGGCTAGGGTTTTTATATAACTGAAGGTTAATAAAATATCAATGTATTATTGCATTTAATTAATATATTAATTACATTTAATTATCATTGCACATATCTGGGTATCTGGCCATGTTTAGATAAGTAATAATATTAAGACATACATGATTCAAAATTCAGTAGGTATTTATTTCATTACATTCATTCCTCTTTATTGTTGCAGTCATTTGCTTTATTGATAGCAATGATCTAAAAATTTTTAAATGAGATATATAATTTTTGACTTCTACAAATTATATACATTTTAACTAAAAATCTAAATTAAAGTAAATGTTAAAAATAAACAAAACTATTTTCTGTGCTTTCAAATTATTTTTCTCCTAAAATACGAGAAATACAACTATAACTTTTTTTTACCTTTTGAAAATCAAAGGAAATCTTATCAGATTTTTGCTTACATAAAAAATATTCATAGTTTTAACATCTATGTCCACCTAGTTATCAAAGTAAATAATTAGCCTCATGCACCACAAAACTTATGTCTAGACCTACATATATAAAGGCTTAAATGGTGTAAATTACTTAGTATTATAAAATATTCCTCAGCTACCATTTGCAATTGCTAAGATTCTGCATCAGTTTGTGAGAAACTCTGGTAACATAAAATCAAAAAGAAGCAAAAAAATAGACACTCAGCATGATGGAGAAATGATACTTTGCTACTCAAGAATTCGTTGCATTCATGCTGAGAATAGAGTTTTGAGAAATTAATTAATTTGCCTTTTCTCTTAACTGATCACTTTTACTGCTCAAGTTCGCTTGCATTTCAAAGCAGTTTGTCTCCAACATCAACAGAAGTACAACCCATAAACCTTTCAGTGTTACAGATTCAATCACTTTCTACTTTGAACACACAAAACAAGTAACGTACAGAAGCATTTCCATGGAGCCTAAATAGTGTTAACCACAAGAACAAATGTCGAGTTGCAGATAGCCATGAACCAGCACTGACTGGTCACTAAAAACATTCATGTGTTCTTTTCCACATTCACATTCTGGTGTTTGTGACATGTAAGCCCTCAGTTTGGGTAAGGCCCCCAAATTTTCAGGAGTTAAGGTGGCATTGAGCAGGCAACCTGACTTATATCCCAAGGCATAGTCTGAATTTTCCCATGCTCTTGTGATGAAACCACTTTGCATCTTTCCCTAAACACTTTGATCTGTTTTAATGCTATTTCAATATTTTGGTCTAAAAAAATAAGCAATTTCAACTTCACAATTATTCCTTTGGTGAGGCAAATTGAAAACATTGTGCATTATTACAGAATTCATAAAGTCGGATTTGATGCTTAAAAATAACGTGTTGACTAGGTAGAAGTAGAAAGAAAATAGGGGAAAAGAGAAAAGCTTAGATAATAATAGAGTTTAGCCAGGCACAGTGGTTCACATCTATAATCCCAGCACTTTGGGAGGCTGAGGTGGAAGAATTGCTTGAGCCCAAGAGTTTGAGACCAGCCTAGGCAACATAGTGAGACCTTGTCTCCATAAAAAAATTAAAAAGTTAGCCAAGTGTGGTGATGCATGCTGGTCCCAGATACTCTGAAGGCTGAGTTGGAGGGCTCACTGAGTCCAGGAGGTCAAGACTATAGCGAACCGTGATCGTGCCACTGCGCTCTAGACTGGGCAACAGAGTGAGACCCTAACTCAAAATCATCATCATCATCATCACCTTATATCATTGTTCTCAGGCCAAGCCCTAGTGTCAGCTTCAGCATCCCTATGTGCATGTGTCCTTACAGCTACTGAGCCTTGATTTCTGCTTTGTTGGCTTGACTCATTTCAGTTCCCAATACAGTCTTGACCTCACAGAGAAAGGAAATTAACTGCTTTAATCTCTCATTTAGATGCACGAACTAACCTTTGTCCAGCCCAAAGCACTTCTTGCCTTAGGGCCTTTGCACTGACTTTTCTCTATGTCTGCAAAACTCTTTCCCAAGAAATTCAAAAGTTTACTCCTCATTAAAGTCTTTATCGAATGTCACCTCCTAAGTGAGGCCTACCCTAACTATCCCATTTAACATTGTGGTAATCCTTCAGCACTTACAATCTCTATTTTTTTCCATAGTAATTATTATATTCTAACATATATAACTTACTTATTTAACATAATTGTTTTCCATCTCTCTCCACTAGAATGCAATAATAAGAGCAATAATATCTGTCCTGTTTATTTACTAATGTATCTACAGCACATAGAACTGCCTAACAGAGTGGGTCACAATAAATATTTGTTGAATGAATAATTGTTGGCCTGTTGGAAACAATCAATATGTTGTTCTCTTTCTTTGTAGGATCTTTACCTGGTTTGGGTATAAATGTGATGTTAACTTCATAAAATGATTTGGGGAGAGCTCCATCTTTCTCAATTGCCTGGAATATTTTCAATAGGATTGGTATCAGCTCCTCCTTGTATATTTTGTACAATTCTGATGGAATACCATCTGGTCCAGTGTTTTTTATGTAGGTAGTTTTCTTATGACAGAGTTGATTTCCTGGGTTGTTATTGGTCTATTTAGTGTCTCGATTTCTTCTTGTTTCAACCTGGGGAGATTGAGTGATGTCAGAAAGTCCTCCATTTTATTTAGATTTTCGAGTTTATTTCCATACAAGCGTATATAGTAATCTTTGATAACCTTTTGTATTTCTTGGGGGTAAGTTGTGACTTCATCGTTTGCATTTTCTGATTGTATTTATTTGAGCTTTTTCTCTCTTTTTCTTGGTCAGTCTAGCTAGGGATCCATCAAACTTGTTTATCCTTTCAAAAAAAACCAGCTTTTGGTTTCACTGATTTTTTTGTATTATATTTTTGTCTTCTAGGTCCTGAATTTGGGCTTTTATTTTAGTGATCTGGATTCTTCTGCTGAAGTTAGGGTTTTGGTAGTCTTGCTTTTCCAGTTTCCTTAGGTGATTTGTTAGGCTGTTAACTTGTGATCTTTCCATTTTCTTCATGTGTGTTCACAGAGATATGAATTCCCCTCTTAGGACTGTTTTCATGGCATCCCAGAGAATTTGGTGAAATGTTTCTCCATTTTCATTTGTTTCCAGGTATCTTTTAATCTCTGTTTTGATTTCTGAGTTGACCCAGAAGTTGTTTAGCCTCATGCTGTTTAGTGTCCATGTCTTTGTGGGTTTTAGGGGAACTTTCTTGGTGTTGATATTTATTTTTATTCCACGGTGGCATGAGAAGATGTATGGCAGAATTTCAATCTTATGGAATTTGTTTGTGGTTGATTTATGGCCAAGGATATGGTCAGTCTTAGAGTGCATTTCATGTGGTGATGAGTAGAATGTATATTCTGTGGTTGTTGGGTGGAGTGTTCTGTAGATACCAGTTAAATCCATTTGGTCAAGCATCACATTGAGGTTCCAGATCTCTTTGTTGACATTTTGTCTTCGTGATCTGTCTAGGGTTGTTAGTGGAGTGTTTAAGTCCCCAGCTATGGTAGTGTTAGAGTCAATCTCTTTTTTTAGTTTACCTGGAAGCTGCTTTATGAAAGTTGGTGCTCCTCTGTTGGGTGCATAAATATTTAAGGTGGATATTTCTTGTTGATGGATTGAACCTTTTATCATTATATGTCACCTTCCATATCTTTTTAAATTTTTGATAGCTTAAAGGGTATTTTGTCTGATATTAAGATTGTGACTCCTGCTTTATTTGTGTTCTGTTCACCTGAAATTTTGTTTCCCATCCTCTTACTTTTGAGTCTGTGAATGTCCTGTCTGGTGAGATGAATCTCTTGGAGACAATATATTGTTGCTTCATGATATTTTATCCAATTTGCCATTCTATGCTTTTCAGTGATGCATTTAGTCCATTTGCACTCAGGCTAATTATTGAGATGTGAGAGTTTATCTCTGTCATGAGGTTCTTATAGAGTTTGTTGTTGTTGCTGCTGTTTGTTTATTTGTTTGTTGTCTTTCTTTTGATCTTTTAGTTGATTCATGTGTGTTTGCAATCTTTTTCCTGCATTCTTGGGAAGCTCATTGTCATTCTTATTTTTCTTTCTTCTGTGTTTAATACTTTCTTAAGTGTTTCTTTTAGAGCTTTTTGTCCTCAAGCTCTGGGATTCTTCTGCTTGGTTAATTCTGCTTTCCATGCTTATCAGTTTATTGTTTATTTCAATCACTGTATTCTTTATTGCTGTCATCTCAGTTATCAACTTCCTCATTCATTTTTCTTATCTCTCCTCATTTCTATTTATTCTCTCTATAAATATCTTGATATCTGGATCTGTGATTTGTGACCAGTCATTCTGGGGACTCTTCATTGTTTGAATTCTGGAGTCTATATTCTCAGTGGCTGAACTTTCAGGGATCTGTGTGAGACTCATATTCTTCCTTTGGCTTTTCTTCATTTGTGCATGTCTTGCCCACCCCCCCACCCCTCTTTTTTTTAACCTCTTCTTTAATTCTGTTGTTCAGTGATGGGAAGATAGCTTTTATTTCTATTTGCTCAATCTTCTATCCTTCCTTATGTAGATCCTCTGGTTTTGTTCAATTCTGAGGTTGGACTAGGGTTGGGGGGCCTGTGCTTTTTGCAGTTTTGAGTTTGAGATTTAATTAAGGGAAGAGCTGTGGTTCAGAAGCTGTCTGCAGATCCCAGTATCCGCTGACAGGTGTGTGGGTCCCCTGGACCCCCTCCCACTGCCTTACAGTCTATCCATGCAGTGGGGTTGTCTGTTTGCCCCCTGAAAGCAAAATGAGATAA
This sequence comes from Carlito syrichta, assembly GCF_000164805.1. Classification (NCBI taxonomy): domain Eukaryota; kingdom Metazoa; phylum Chordata; class Mammalia; order Primates; family Tarsiidae; genus Carlito; species Carlito syrichta. The sequence goes on from NW_007252008.1 coordinate 17,348, forward strand.
GAAAAGGGAAAAGAATGAAAAAGGAAAGAGGATGACAAAAGGGAGGTGGAGAAAGAGAAGAAGAGGACAGAAAACAGACAGGTGTACCAACAAACGAATAAACAGAGAGACAAAGACAGAAGAAACAAAAAGGACAAAAATATACAGTTTATCATGCAAACAAACAAACAAAACCACTCTGTTGGTGTACTCTCCCTCAAAAATACCCATACATAAGCAGAAAATCTAGAATAAAACAACATTAAAATAACAGAAACAAAGCAAGTACAAAAATGTAAATAAAAACAGAAAGAAAGAGAGAAGAAAAAAAGCTAAAACTAAAACAAACAAGAAATAAAAGCTCTCTGGCCATTTTGGTGAGTCATGTTCCTTTCAGACCTCCCCCTTAGGGAGCAGCTCTGATCTCTAGCTTCTCCCCTCCACTCTCAGCTCAGGCTGATGGAGTTGCTCTTAGCATGGGTCAGACGCTCTACAGACTACTGCGAGAGGAGGATGGATCAGATCTGGACTCATCCTACTGACTGCTGCTGCACCCACTCAGATCTGATGCATCATTGCCTGTTCCAGCATGGGAAAGAGGCATCTGATGAGAAGATAGCCTCTGGATCCCAAGATGGAGGCTGGGTGGAGCTGGGCAGGGCAATGCAAGTCTCTGCCCATTCCAGACTGAGAAGAGGCACCCGTTGGCTTCTCATCACTAGCATTGGAGCTTTATTCCAAATTTCCCTGACCTGCCATCTCCATGGATCCTCTTGCTTATGCCCAGTCTGCTACTGCAGGTGATGGCATGGGCTGGGTGCCAGGTGGTGAGGGGTGACTCTTCTCTGCAGCCTCCTCTCAAGAGAGCTCCCAGAATGGCAGACAATCCTGCAAACCCAGGTTTCCAATCTCAGGGTGGTGGTGAGTTGCAGTAATCTTTGGAGGAGACTCCCACGTGCATGAACCCAAGTCTCCCCTCAGTTGGACTTTCACTCACCCACCAGCACACCCACTCACATAGAGAGTCTTTATGGACCTTCGCTTTTGTGGTGACTCTCACAGTACTACCGGTTTTGCCGCCATTGTGCTCAGAAGCCCTATAGCAAGTACTCTTGTTAAGGTGACTTCTTGGCCTAAGCTCAGAAGCTACAGCCCAATACTAGTCATCTTTATCTTAAAAATCAGATCCTAAATCCAATGTGTCCACCAAACCCTACTCTAGTAGGTTTGAGATGGCAGCAACCTTGCTGTGAACAGTAGGTGCTGAATATTTAGGTTTTTGACATCCATAGTCCTGACAGGTCAACTTAGCTCTGTCCCTGGTCCCCAACCTGACATATTTCCTTAAAGCTTTGGTGCCATGCCAACTTCTAGCCAGGATCCCAAGAAGCTTGCATGCTGTCTCCCCATCCCTCTTTATATCTTAACCCAAACAGAGCAGGATCTAAATTGATCACTTTGGTCTCCTAACCATTCACAAGTATCTGATGACTAAGTAAGAAGATCTTGATAGACTCTTACACTAACTAGACCTGTGATGGCCTGTCTAGTCTTTTATGTTGCAACTTTTGTGTTCTGTTCTGGTTTCACCTAACTATTCTAATGGCTTATCTAACCATCTACAGGTTGAGCTATTGCTCTCTCAAAACCAAAGAAGGGCCATCTGTCAAACATATTTGGAACTCTTGCCTCTATATTGGTGAGTATCACATTCTTCTTCCTATGCCCAAGAGCAGAGTTCCTGATATTCCCACAGTACATTTGAATAGTACCCATCCTCCCTGAATATGTCCCTAGTGAGACAATGCTTTGCTTGGTTACTTCTATTGGGGACTTTTATGTATCTCTTTGTCCTGCCTCGCCATATTCTAAGGCATTGGGACGAGTGAAGGAGCCCTGCCCAACCTGTGTACCTGTTTATTTCTTACAGCCCTGTCCCCAAGGTTGAACCATGCCCATCCTCCCCTATTTTCTGTTGGGTTTCCAGAATTATCTTGCTTTGAGGAAGAGCAGTAGATTGGGCATAGACTTGGGAGTTATATGGACCTGGGTTTGACTTCCATCTCTGCCACTCTGTTGCCGATCGGCTTTGTGATTTGTGGAAAGTTACTTTTCTGAGAGTCCGTTTTATCAATTTTGAAGCCAGAATAATAATAACCACTTTAAAGCATTGTTATGAAACTTAAATGAGACAACATAAGAAATGTCTAGAATATATCTCCGCTTATGATGAGCATTTAATAATTGCTTTCTGCAGCATAAATTTTAAAATGCTATTTTAAAAGTTGGCTGCAATTTAAACTAGTTGGCAGTGGTTCTGAGTATACCTAAGATCTCTGAGAGGACATAATACCTTATGTTGTATGACTGCCAAGAATGTACTACCTGAATCTAATCATGAGAACTAAACAAAGCCAAATAGAGGGCATTCTACAAAAAAAAAAAAAAGGCCAATACCATCCAAAAAAATATCAAGGTCATAAAAGGCAAAGGTACTGTTTTAGACTAAAAAAGACTAAGGTGATATAACAACAAAAGGTAAGGTATAATCCCAATTGTATCCTGGATTTTTAAAAATTTCTACAAAGCCCTTTATTGGAAAACTGGAAGAATTTGAATATAAATTCTAAATTAAATAATATTGTTTCAATGCTAAATTTTCTGAATTTGATAACAGCATTGTGGTTATTTAAGAGACTATCTTATTTGCTGAAACATTTAGGGTGAAGTGTCTTGATGTTTGCAATTTACTCCCATATGATTTAATAAAACATGTGTCTGTGTGTTTAAGAAAAGAGAGTGAATAAGAGAGAAAAAGCTAATGTGGCAAAAAAATTTTTTTTGAGTTGGCGTCTCACTCTTGCCACCCAGGCTGGAGTGCAGTGGCACACTCACAGCCACCACAGTCTCGACCCACTAGGCTCAGGCGATCCTTCTGCCTCAGTCTTCCAAGTAGCTGGAACTATAGATGCACGCCACCACGCCTGGCTAGTTTTTGTGGTTTATTGTAGAGACGAGGTCTCACCAAGTTGCCCAGGCTGGTCTCGAACCCCTGGTCTCAGACAATCCTCTCGCCTCAGCCTCTCAAAGTGCTGGGATTACAGGCTGAGCCACCATGCCCGGCCATGGCAAAATATTAATAGTGAATCTAGAAGGATTATGGCTGTTTGCTGTTATTACAATCTTTGTATAGATTTGGAGATTTTTTTCTTCAAAATAAGTTAAAAACAGATGGTGACACCCAGGAAATTGCTTGAAAATGCAGACGGCCAGGTCATTTCTCAGAGGAGATCTGCCTTTGTAGATTATTGTCCCTAGCGATCCTGAAACAAGTTGCCTGTCAGAAAGTCTTGCATGTGGCCCTCTGGATTTACTCTACAACCTCTTCTTCTCCAGAGGAGTGTGTGTGTGTGTGTGTGTGTGTGTGTGTGTGTGTGTGTGTGTGTGTGTGTGTGTTGGGGAGTGGGGTGCAGTGCTGGCCTGTCTGGGACATTTCAAAGATCTCTCTTGCATTCTGGTTTCTGTTTAGACTCACTCAGCCAATGAAGAGTTCTAGAAGGAAATGAGAAGGAGGGAAGAGATGAAGATCAAGGTATTTTTTCCTCTGCTTGTTTGCTTTGGACTGGCCACAGCACTTAACTTAATGCTCCTTTCTTCTCAAGGTGGTCTTTTATATCTCATTCTTGCTTAGAGTAATCTCTTCCTTTCCTTGTTCTTTGGTATTACAGGTGGTAATTGTTCTGCAGTTGCTAGCTCTAGGTTACCTTACTATAGATGGCATTTCCCTGTGCTCTGCCTGTATATTTACAAGTTCTTTTTTTAAGCTCTCCTCAAATGATCCTAATTTGATCATCAGTTTCCACTGGGACCCTGACTGATACAAGATCCCAGGGTCACATCTTGAAAAACATTGTTTTTCAATGTTTGGGATGGAAGGATATATATATATTTTTTTAATGTTTGCTTTTTGTTTAGGAAATTGACTTGATCATTTTTGTTGATGTCGTTGTAAAAGATTAAGTCCCTGAATTAGTCTCAAAAGAAAGGGATGGTGAAACAAAGAATTCGGTCATTCCACACCACAGTATAAAGTAACAGGAATTTGGGAGTTGTCCCTGGCAGCTATAGACAGGGCAGGACCCATCTGAGAGAATTTAGAGAAGAGGAGAGATGCAAAAGGAATTATCAGAGAAAAGCAGCCCAAGCAACAGGGTAGGATTCGAAGCCTAAGGAAGAATAAGGCCAGTGAGAACAAGGCTGGCGAGAAATTCCTTTCTCAGTGAGCTTGACTGAAGAATTTCTAGGAACACAATCTGACATTCAGTTTTACCAGTCTGTATAGAATTTATTTTCTATTATCTTTAGTAAAACTGTTTCTTACAATGACCTTGAGTTAGTGGCACTTTGGGGAATGAATAGGAAGTAATTGGCTCCATCCTTGAACTTGTGAGAGAGAGAAGATAGCAGCTGTTGAAGGTGAGATTTGAATTTTAAATGAAGGTTAGATGACTCTAGAAGGTTAGATGACTTGAGGAAATCTGGGTTGCATGTGTCTTCATTGTTTGTCTATTTTTTCTTTCATTAATGCACTGCATTTCTAAGTTGACTCCTCCTTGGTCCCCTGGATTACATCCCTCTTTACATCGCCTACCTAGAAATGGACTGGAATTACTATGACCCTTTTCAAATTGAGTATTTTATTATTCATTCTTAAGAGACTGCTGCTTTGTCCCGAAATCTCCATAATGAGTAAGTAAGTTGATTCTGATCTCTGTAATGACAGTTTGTGGAGGTGATTAAAGCAGATTTCTATCAATTAGCTATAGTTTATCATGTGACTGAGATATGTGCCATAACATAGATTTAGCTGAGAAGATAGCTTTATTTTTCCTCTCCTTTATTATTTCTGATGAGATGTCAGTCACTATTTATATAATTTCACCACTGTATGTAATGCATCGTTTTTTCCTCTGGTTGCTTTCAAAATTTTCTTTTTATCTTTCCATTTTATCAATTTGACAGTGATATGTCTTGATGTAATTTTTTTGGCCTTTATACTGCTTGCGATTTGTGGAGCATTTTGAATTAATTTCTAAATTAATGTCTTTCATAAATTTCACTTTGTATTTAAGAATTTTTTCTGCTCAATTTTCTTCTCCTTCTAGAACTCTAGCTGTACACACACACACACACACACACACACACACACACACACATCTGCTTGACAAATAGCTCCATAATTTTTTAAGGGGCTGCTATTCTCTCTCTCTCTCTCATAACTTCAAGGATAGATATTCATTTTAATTCTTTTTTTCTCTCTGTTCTCTGATTAGACAATTTCTATTGATCTATTCTCAAATTCATTGACTATTCTGCTTTTTTTTTCAGTCCGTAGATAAGTCATTCCAATAAATTTTTATTTCAATTATTTTATTTTTCAGCTCTAGCATTCAAATTTGTGTCTTTAATATAGTTTATATTTCTCTATTGAGATTACTCATTTGTTTATTGTACATATATTTTTCCTTAAGTCCTTGACTAGGTATATAATCACTGCTTTAAAGTTTTCATGTGCTCATTGCAGCATTTAGACAATGCTGGGATTGGTTTATATTTTCTCCTCTTCCTCATCCTCCTTCTTCTTGAGTATGACCATCATTTTCATGTACCATCACGTCTCATAATTTTGATTGAAAACTGGGAATTACGAATATACGTGGTAGATGTTGTGAGTTGCCAGGTGTCAAGGTGGCCAATTAGAATAGCAGCCAAACTGAAAGCAACAATTTTTTTTTTCTCATGATAGAGTTTTATTTCTCTCCTAAGGAAAAGAAATACAGAAGTAGCAGCCAGCAGGGATCATGGCAGATCTATAATCATGAGAGATTGAGGTCCTTCTAGGAAGGCAACAATTAAGCCTTTATTCACTTATCATGATAGTGTAAGCTAGAGATCAAAAAGAAAAGAACAGGGTTAACTCTTTCAACATTTCATTTCTCCCCATAGAATGGCACCAGGTGAGGTCAGATGGATCACTGCAGCCAAAAAACTAAAGTTTCCTGTCATTTTTGGTCACAGGGGCTAGAGTGAGGGAAAGAGGGGAAAGCTAAGAGTGAAAAAGACTAAGTCAGAGTGGGAAAAAGTGTCCTCAAGGACCCCTGATGAGGAGCTCTTGGCAAAGGAGCCTGAACAGCATCTGAGCTGAACCTCACTCCACATCACACATAAGAAAACTGCCAAATGGAGATGCCTGGGTTGGAAGTGCAGATATGCACAAGAGCATGGCCAGCAAGGGTAGGGAGAGAGGGTGGCCAGTCTATAACTTCAGACTTCAGAATCTACAATGCACTAGCCATGCGCCACGTCTGGCATGGGTAGGGCAGCATTTCCTTCATGAGGCCTGCCAGACTGCCAGCTACAGCTTTGTAATTGCTTATGGTCAAGCTTGAAAGATCACACGTAGGATTTTGACCTGGAGCCAATACCTCTGTAGAGGCTTGAGATTCTGTTATGTTCCTCTGGAATGAGATATTTTTTCTCTAGTGGGGAGTTAATTTGGCTAAACTCAAACTCCAAACTGCCTCACATTTCATGGGCAGCCTCTGAAATCTCCACTCAGTTTTCTTTTTTCTTTTTCTTTTTTTTGGATTGTAGCAGCTACTCTTTGACCTGACCCTTGAGCAAGGATGAAGTGCTGGGATTGTAAATTATAAATACATTTGCTAACCCTGTTTTCTGTTTGTTTGTTTTATTCCCTAGAGTTTAGAAATAGCACTTGTGGTTACTGGACTTGAGGCAGTGCTCCAAGCATGCATGGCTGTGCCCCTGGGACATGAATGTACTTTAAAAATTATGCTACAGTGAAAAGTGTTCACATCACACACCTAATAGCTTGCTTTCCCTATTACAAAATCAGGAAAGAAACTTGTACTGCCCCATCATGAACCCTGGCTCACTTTTGCTTCCTAAGAGACCACAAGTAGGACTTGGACTAATATGTACCTAATTTCACTTTCACTCTTGCCAAGTTTAACAAGAAATTTAATGTTTGTCCATTGCTCTAATTCAAGCTCTGACATTCTCACGATGGCACACAAAAACTTGCAACAATAGTGGACACCACTCAGCAAGGGTATCTGCAAATTTCTCCACATGTGGCAGCAGTAGGGCCATGGTGCTAGTTTATTGAATATTAATCTCTGACTAGGAGGTACCTCAAACAAATGCAATACATTATTTTCTGTTTTAAAATCCTTTTTTTTTTTTTTTTTGGTAAAAAACCCTTTTAAAAAAAATTTCCATTCTTTCAGAACAAATTCCAAATAGTATATGGCATACAAGGTTTTTCATGAGTGGTTTCCAACCTGCAGGGACTGACAGTTGAGTTCACACACTCATCCTAGAAAAATTGCTATATACCTCACTGCTGACTATCACTGTGGTTACCTTCAAAGTACTCCCCTTGGGAAGCTATGCACCAAGACTAGTGCCTAGTCCACCCATCGAAGCAATTTTGGAACTCTTTCTGGAATAGCCATTACAGCTGTAGTCATATTACCATTGATGCCATGAATGGCATCAAAACGTCTTCCTTTCAATATTGCCTTTGTCTTCAAGGAAAGAAAACATTCACTGGGGGCCAGATCAGGTGAGTAGGGGGGATGTTCCAATACTGTTATTTGTTTACTAGCTAAAAACTCCCTCACACACAGTGCTGTGTGAGCTGGTGCATTGTCGTGATGCAAGAGCTCCTTAGGGACCATTTCTGCACACAGCTTTCTCATGCCAAGAGTTTCAGTCCTCCATGATCATGTAAGTATTCTGGAAGGAGGTAACAGCTTCCTCCATAAACTAACATGACAATTTTGAAAACAAGCAGAAACCAAGGCTCTGTAGAAAAGGGACAAGGTTGGCCAGGCTTGATGGCTCAACCTATAATCCCAGCACTTTGGGAGGCCAAGGCGAGTGGATCCCTGAGCTCGCGGGTTCGAGACCAGCCCAGGCAACTCGGCGAGGCCTCATCTCTATAATAAACAAAAAAGTAGCCAGGTGTGGTAGTGCGCACCTGTAGTTCCAGCTACTTGGAAGGCTGAGGCAGAAGGATCACCTGAGCCCAGCAAGTCAAGGCTGCGGTGGCTCTGAGTGTGCCACCGCACCCCAGCCTGGGCGACAGAGTAAGGCTCCAACTCAAAAAAAAAAAAAAGGGACAAGGTTAAGCATCTATTGGGAGGGTAAGAACATGACCCATGTCCACGGATTTCTACTTCAATATTTAACTTCCACAATACTTAGCTTCAATAGTTAGCTTCAAGAGCCAGATCCAGGCAGGGAGAGAGGAAGAGACATCCTAGGTAGGAAAGAAGTGACAGCTAGATATGTAAAATAGGTGAGCTGAAATTATCCACTAATTCAAATTAAAGCTCATTAATATCTCCAGAGGCTGCTGGGATGCTTTGTCTTGGTGGAATGAGCCAAATGAAGCTGTTCTATAATTCATCACTGAAGTTACTGCCTATCACTTTCATTTCTCATGAGGGCCTCACTGTAAGTAAGCAGATTATGTTACTTGCTGTCCACGGGGGAGAGTATGCTTGTTTTATTCCTATTTAAATGCAGAACTGAATCCAAGTCTATTGGTGATATGATTGAAATTAATTCCTCAATACATTGGAACATATCCAAGTTGTCCTGGCCATGTTGAGCACCATGAATGTGTAGGGCATGATCAATTAGAAATGTCATCAATCAAGAGGCGGGAGACTGTGGGGAAGGGGTGGAGGTGGGGAGGTGGGATTGACAGTAGTCGATATCTGCCTGGGGAAGGGGGATCACACCTCATCGATAAGGGTACCTGCATGGTGAATATTTGTTCACCTAACCCTGAATTGTACCCCACAATTTTAAATAAAAATTAAAAGAGAAAAAAAGTCATCAATTAATCATTAATAAGCACTAATGGAGCAAATATAGGACACTTGGTTAAGCATTATGGGGGACAGAAACATGCATAAGAATTGGTTTCTATCCTTAAATTATGTAGGAAATACTGAAAGGCCACTTTCAATTCTATTGACATCCCTAATTCAGCCAATAATAACCACCACCTATATATTTGCTCTGAGTCCATAACAGGTCTATAGACAATCCTTTTTCTAAGAGGGCTCTGGGAATCATCCACTGTGGCCAACCTATTCTAAGTGACAGTTGCATGATACTACATTAGCATGGAGACATAACTTCCTTTTTTAACCATGGCTGGTAGTTTGTACATCCAACTGGCCCTCTGCCCTAATTTTTAGGTTTTTCTATTGTTTGTTATTTTTTGTTTGTTCCTGTTTCTATTATTACTGGATCCCAGCCCAGTCAGCAAGAAGCTTCAAGCTCTCAGCCTCTTCGCCTTTCCACTAAAGCAGTTTCTTAAACTCAGCAAACAATCAATGTTTAAGACCAGATAGCTCTTTGTTGTGGAGGCCTTCCTGTGTATTTTGGGATGTTTAGCAGTATCCCTGGCCTCTAGATGCCACTAGCATCCCCTCCACTCAGTAGTGACAATTAAAAGTATCTTCAGTCATTAGCAAATGGCCTCTGAATGACAACATCACCCCTCTCCAGTAGGGAATTCCTGCTCTAAGCCTTCTCCTATATCTCCTAAGCCCTCTCCTACATCTTCTAAGCCCTCTCCTACATCTCTCTACTGAAAGTCAGAAAGACTTTCTTAGGGTATGAGTCCACGACTGCAGTTATGAACATCTGAGCCTGTACTTTTCTTTCTCCCAGATGAGATTTATAAGCCCTATCAGGACATGGTGCCTATCTTGCCTATCTCACTTCTAGCACAATGCTTGATATAGCACAATCACTTGATGTTCATTTTCTGAATGCCTGAGAACCTGAGCACCTCCATTCTTAAATCAAGGACCCCTGGAGATAGAAGCTGGCTAGAATCAGACTCAGGTTGGCAGAACCTTTGACTGCTGACAATTTGGACAGCTAGCTGGCCGATCCCGTCTATTACACAAGTTGGTCTGTCCAACCCACCCCTTCTACCCCTACTCTGTAGAACAGGCTTGCTGTCTTTGGTCAGTTCTTACAAAGAACTCTCAGGAAGCCAGAGCCATTCCTTTTATGGCAAACATAAAATCACAGGAAGGTTCCTAATATTATAAAGCAACACACAATACGTTTAGGTTGAAAGATGCCTATTGTTGACTGGGATAATTGGGGAGCATTTGAAACTTGAATTGGGCTTTAAAGAAAGGAGTAATTTGAAGAATTGGAAGTGGAAGAGTAAGGGAGTGATTAATCCCAAATGTTCAATGTGGGAAAAATAATATGATGGATGCAGAAAGTTGGGGAAAAAAAACATGGTGCACTTTAGAAGGCAAATTTTATGAGGAAATGGCCCAGAAAGGAAGAAACCAGTGAAGAAACCAAAGTATAAAGATGCATGAGGCATTTTTGCACAATAGTGTGATGATCTGCCTATTTGGAGTGACTATTCTGTCAAAAAATAGAACTGTCCCTTCGAGGAGGAGTCCCTCTGGCAGAGAGAACCTGAGAAAAGAATATACTTGATCAAGTACATTATTCATTCAACAAAAAACAAATTATCCTAAGTTCACAGGGAGAAATGAACAGGCAAGGATACCTCTGAAGTGCTTAACAAAAGATGAATGAGGGGGTTGTCAGGCTGGACACAGTCTAATGTCAAGAGTGCGGTTAGGGATCTGGCAGTCACATAGTGGCTTTGTGATCTTGAGTAAGTATTGCGTGTTTGTCGTAAGGGTTGTATAAGATAATATCTGATGCGTAGTAGATTAATATAACATGGAAACTATCTTTTTTTATCTGCCAGGCATTAAATTATCACTGAAAGTTACAATGGGATATCACAGTGTACTCCTGGCACATAGAGGTAGGGATTGATAATAGGACAAAAATGAAAACCCATGAATAAGCAATAATACTAATCTCTGCAACTGACCTGGACTAAGTAATGTGAAAACAGAATGCCACTGTATTTTTTTCTCATCATCTTCTGGTAAATTAGCGCTCTTTAATTTTCTTTCTGTGGTACTCGATGGAGTCTTGGGTAGATTCTAAAACTTTTCCGTATATTCAAAATTCTAAAACTTCACTACCAAAATTTCAATGTTTTATCCCATTTAAACGGTCCCTCTTCTGAGCTCTGGTCTGAATCCTGCTTTGAGACCAACAATAGAGAAAGAAACTGTTAGCCGGGCTCGGTGGCTCAGCCTGTAATCCCGCGCCTTTGGGAGGCTGAGGTGAGTGGATTGCCTGAGCCCGCAGGTTCGAGACCC
>NW_007252008.1:28896-70351 GCF_000164805.1 Carlito syrichta
GAGCCCAACAGTTGAGGCTGCGGTGGACGGGAGCGGCCACTGCACTCCAGTCTGGGCGACAGAGTGAGACTCCAACTCAAAAAAAAGAAAAGAAACTGCGGTGACTCCTTCATCCCTACCTTGATCTTCTACCCATATTCCCCCTGACTGCCTTTGGCTCTTTCAGGGTTGCAGACCCTCAGCTGGAGACTTCCAACAGCAGCTTCCTATTGTGAGCAATGCTTCCTCCACTGGCCACTAATGATTCCCTCCTCAGTCCCTAACTTCCAGCAGTTCCGGCTCCAAGATAACCCAGTGTCCCCACTTATCCCACAGGAAACACATGATCTTATCCAGTGAAAACTTGACTCTCTCCTCCTCTATTCTGTTTATTCTGTTAGAACAGTTAGACAACTTCTTATCTATGGACTCTTTAAGGAGCTTTCAGTCTATCCTCTGTGGGCGGGGGATGTCCCAGCACTCTGATTTCCTCTTTTTAAACATTTGTTTATTTTAGATTCAGGGGGTACACATGCAGGTTTGTTACATGGGTGATATTTGGGTTTCCACGGAGCCCATCGCTCAAATGATGAGCATGGTGGGTAGTTTTTCAAACCTTGCCTTCTCCCTTCCTTCTTTCCTCCCTTTAGGAGTTTCCAGTGCCTGTTGTTCCTATTCTCATGACCAAGTGTATCCAGTATTTCACCCCCACTTATAAGTAAGAACATGTGGTATTCAGTTTTTTTTTCTGTGTTAATTCACTTTGCTTCCAACTGCATCCACATTGCTGCAATGTGCATGATTTCAATATTCTTTATGACCATGTAGTATTCCAAGGTGTATATGTACCATATTTTCTCTATCCAATCCAAATACCTAGGTTGGTTTCATGTTGTTGGCATTGTGAACAGTACTGCAATAAACATATGAGTGCAAGCATCTTTCTTGGTTGATTGATTTATGCTTCTTTGGGTATGTACCTAGCAGTGGGACTGCTGGGTTGAATGGAAAATCTATTTTTGTCTTTATTTTTATTTTTTATTTTTTTACTAGGCTGGGTGCGGTGGCTTGGTCTGTGATTCCCGGAAAAATCCACTTGTAGTTCTTTGAGAAATCTCCAAACTGCTCTACACAGGGGCTGAGATAGCTTAAATTCTCACCAACAGTATGAGTGTACAGTGTCATTTTTCACAGATCTAGAAAAAAACAATACTTAAATTCATATGGAAGCAAAAAAGAGCCTGAAGAGTCAAAGCAATCCTAAGTGAAAAGAGCAAAACCGCATCATATTACCAGCTTCAAACTTTACTACAAGGCTACAGTAACCAAAACAGCATGGTACTGGTACAAAAATAGACACATAAACCACATAAGTGGAACAGAATTGAGAACCCATAAATAAAACCACTGACCTACAACCAACTGATCTTTGCCAAAGTCGACAAAAATAAAGTGGGGAAAGGATACCCTATTCAATAAATGGTACTGGGAAAGCTGGCTAACCATAAGCAGAAGAATGAAGCTGGGCCCCTTCCTCTCTGTATAAATAAAAATTAATTTGAGATGGATTAAAGACTTAAATGTAAGACCTCAAACTATAAAAATCCTAGAAGAAAGCCTAGGAAACACTCTTCTGAGCATTGACCTAGACAACGAATTTATGACCAAGTCCTCAAAAGCAAATGCAGCAAAAGCAAAAGATGACAGGTGGGGCCTAATTAAAGGTTCTGCACAGCAAAAGAAAATATCAACAGATAACTTAAAGAATGAGAGAAAATATTTGCAAATTATGCACCTGACAAAGGACTTATATCCAGAATCTATAGGAAACTTAGATGAATCAACAGAAAAAAAAAAAAACATTAAAAAGTGGGTAAAGTGCATGAACAGTCACTGTTTTTTCTTTTTTTTTCTTTTTGAGTTGGAATCTCACTCTGTTCCCCAGGCGGGAGTGCAGTGGCATGCTCATGGCCACCGCAGCGTCCACCTGCCGGGCTCAGGCGATCCTTCTGCCTCAGCCTTCCAAGTAGCTGGAACTACAGGTGAGCGCTATCACACCCAGCTTATTTTTTGATTTATTGTAGAGATGAGGTCTCACCAAGTTGCCCAGTCTGGTCTAAAACTCCTGAACTCAGGTAATCTTCTCACCTCAGCTTCCCAAAGTGCTGGGATTATAGGTTGAGCCACCACTCCTGGCCTAAACAGTCACTTTTCAAAAGAAGACATACAAGTGGCCAAGAAACATACAAAAACATGCTCAACATCACTAGTCATCAGAGAAATGCAAAAAAAAATCCACATCAAAACACCATCTGACTTCGTCTTGACCTGTTGGTGAATTCTTTGTTCTTCTATAATCCAGAGGTACCACAAGCTATGAAGGCCAACTGATTCTGGGTCACCCTCTTTGCAAGTCCTGCAGAGATAGCCAAGTAACTTTCTTTTGAATGAGGGGGTATTAATAAAAAATTAATACTTAATTTTTTCCCCAAGTTTGAGATCTAAGTTAAAAGTCCAAAGAAGGAAAAGTTTCATTTGTATATTCTATTACATGTATACATAATGATGAAGCTGAGGCACAAATAAAAACTGATAATATGCAGCAGCATATACTGATAGATTAATTATCATCAGTCACTGTACAGAGAACAACATATTATTAACCATATTAACACAGTATTAAAAACATAGTATTAACTCACTACATTCTCACAACAGCACTAAGTGTTCATTGACAAAAATGTAATATACATTTATATTTGTATATCATTACATATGTAATGATATATTATTTAGCCATAAAAAGGAGTGAAGTTCTGATACATGTTTCAACATAGATGAACCTTTGAACCTTAAGGACATCGGGCTAAGTGAAATAAGCCGGTCACAAAAAAAATACTATATGATTCTACTTCTATGAAGTACCTAGAGTGGTCAAATTTATTGAAATAGAAAGGAAAATGGTGGTGGCAAGGGTGGGGGCAGAAAGTAACAGGGAGATAGTGTTTAATGGGTATAAAATTTCAGCCAGGAATAGTGAAAAATTCTAGAGATGGATGGTGGCGACAGTGCACAACATTGTAAATGTACTTAATGCCACCAAATTGTACACCTAAAATAGTGAAAATGATAAGTTTGGTATGTATACCTTATTACACTTTAAAAAATTTAAAAGTAGATTGAGGAATGGCCAGAAAATGGAAAACTTTATGTGAATGCCTGAGAAGGAAGGAAGCCTACAACAGCAGGTTGCTTGTCTCACAGAATTCTAGAAAGACCCAGACACAATAATTGGGGTGAAGCCTCGGGCTGAAAGCAGAAGGAATAAATTAAAATCAAGGTCTTTGCACCCACCCCACCAGTGGACTTTTAAATAGTCTGAATTTTGCTGATGACTTTTCTTGATAGAATGACAACCCTATTGATTTGCCCCAGACTGAGGGGCTTTCTGAGACACAGGACTTTCAGTACTAAACTGGGAACAATTGATCATGCTGAATTTAACATGCTCTTCTGTTCTCTGTACTTCTTTTGAACGGAGCACTGGAAATGAAGACTGATCAGAATCAGGTTTATCTTTATGGCAAGACTATTTTGTAGGTGGTGTTAGGGGTCTTTTATCATATGTCACATGATCTTTCCTTGGGTCTTTTTTGAAAGCACTTAGATTCATTCATTTTGCAATATTGCTACACTGTAATTCTATTATTCTGTCTTTACTTAAAAGATAAAATACTTCTGAAAAGAGAAACTTTCCCATCAACTGTTTGATTCTATTTATCACTTTAAAAAGTAGTGAGTTAGGGCCAGGCACAGTGGCTCATGCCTGTAATCCCAGCACTTAGGGAGGCTGAGGCAGGAGGATTGCTTGAGCTCCCGAGTTGAGCAAAGCGTTTTTGCTTTTTTTGCTGTCACCTGGGAGGGGTGGCATGTGCCTGTAGTTCCAGCTATTTTTTGGGAAGCTGAGGTGAAAGGACCACCTGATGCCAAGATATTGAGTCTGCAGTGATTGTGTCAATCCACTCCAGCCTTGGTGACAGTGTGAGATCCTGACTCAAAACAAAACCAAACAACAAAAAACAAATAATAACAAAAGTTGAGTTAGTTCCCCGACATTCTCTAATGCTGACTAATTAGATTTATTTAACATGCTTATGAGTTCACGATTTTAAAAATATTTAGTGTGTCTCCATCCATTGCAGTTATTTTCTTCTTTGATCCTCAACTGTTCCAGCTTTAGCCTTTTAAAGTGGTCTCCTGAGTCTGTTTGACATGACACCATTAGTCATTCATGGTTTTCCTTGCTCTCTGTATGAAAATTTGTCCTGGGTCAGGGATCAGTCATTTCTTTAAATAGCCCTAGCTGCTTTTAATAGGAAATGGCATAAGACTATGAATATGGCCACTAGGGATACATGTTGCTACTGGGTTGGTCATCATTTCTGGACCTCTTCAGTACACGTGGCTAGAATTTATTTGTTTAAGAAGATAAAATGCATGACAAATTGAAAATGATACTTCAATATAAATTCGGAATAGAATTTTCACGTAATCTCTTTTGTCTTGTCCTTTTTCCCATGCTGAGAATTCTGATTTCAACATCAAGGATAATAAAATTTGGATTTCGCATAATTATTCATTGGTTTAATGTAACAATACATATTCCATAGTCTTAGAATAATAACATCAATTTCTGCAAACAATTTGATTACTGAATAGAGTTTAAATATGTTTGGGAGTAGTTTTTGTCATTAGGATACAACTCACTGAGTTGTGTAGTCAAATTGTCATATTTAAAGTTACTTGGAATAGTTGCAAATTCATTTTTAAATACTTTATTCTTCAGTGTGAGTGAATGGACAGCTTAGGATCACCTTTAAAAAAAATAACCTTCAAGATTTAAAAAATAAAAAATTACAAAAAGAAACCAAACACCAAAAAGGACATCCATATTTTTAAAAAGTAATTGAAAATAAAATTGGGAAAATATTTCAGAAAGTGAGGAGGAAAAAGTAAACAAAAAAGATATGACGAGAAAAAAGAAAGTTAGAGGAACAATCCAGGAGACTCAATTAATAAACTCTAGAGAGATCAGCAAAAATAAAAAGAAAATTATCAGTAACTTTTTTAGATATTGAAGGATATATTTCTAGGTTGAAAGGGTTTATCAAAATGGCCAGGCTCCGTGGCTCAGCCTGTCATCCCAACACTTTGGGAGGCCGAGGCAAGTGGATTGCCTGAGCCCGCAGGTTCAAGACCAGACTGGGTAACTTGGCGAGACCTCATCTCTACAATAAATCAAAAATTAGTTAGGTGTGGTAGCACACACCAGTATTTCCAGCTATTTGGAAGGCTGAGATGGATGGATTGCCAGAACCCAGCAGGTAGACGCTGGGGTGGCCGAGAGCGTACCACTGCACTCCAGACTGGACAACAGAGTGAGACATCAACTCAAAAAAAAGAAAAGAAAAGAAACAAAAGAAAAAACCTAATCAACATACATCATGGTAAAATGTTATTACTTCAGAGTTAAAAAGAAGACTCTAAAAACTTAAAGAAAGGAAAAATAAGTGCATAATAAGAATCTGTAATTGGAATCATATCAGACTATTTAAGAGCCACACTAAAAGCTAGAGGACTATGGAACAATGCCTTTCAAGTCCAAAGGAAAGATTATTCCCAATAATTATTCTATACTTTTCAAATTATAAATAAGTGTAAGGGTAGAAAAAAAGATACTGGATTGTTAGACCTGACTGAAATATTTTTCCATCATGTAGTTTTTCTTAGAAACTTTACTGTATGGTGACCATTTAGGTACCTAACCCCGAATTACACCCTACATCTTTAAAATAAAATTTTAAAAAATAATAAAGTAAAAAAATAAAAGAAAGACATGGAAGATATATTTTAGAAAATTGAAGGATAAACTAAAAATTAATAAAACAAATCTAGGAAACAGCAAATCCAACACAGAAAAAGAGGAAAATTTTAGATCAACCAAACTATATTAGAGCAGTAGAATGGAAGGATCAAGGTGGGACGTACCAGGAGAAAACATATTTAAAGTTGATTATCAGATATATTTAAGAATTTGGTTAATGATATTAGTAAACATTTGTCATATTCATTAAGCAGGAAAATAATTCCATAAATAAATTTAAAATGAGGTAAGTATTAACCTCTTTATTAAATACTGTACTCAAGCTGGGCTCGGTGGCTCAGCCTGTGCCTTTGGGAGGCTGAGGTGAGTGGATTGCCTGAACCCACAGGCTCAAGACCCGCCTGGGCAGGCGAGACCTCATCTCTACAATAAAATCAAAAAAATTAGCTGGGCGTGGTAGTGCGCCTGTAATTCTGGCTACTCGGAAGGCTTAGGTGGAAGGATCGCCGGAGCCCAGCAGGTCGAGGCTGCGGTGACCGGGAGCAGCCACTGCACTCCAGTCTGAGCGACAGAGTGAGACTCTAACTCAAAAATAAATAAAAGAGTTGTGCCGGGCTCGGTGACTCAGCCTGTAATCCCGCGCCTTTGGGAGGCTGAGGTGAGTGGATTGCCTGAGCCCGAGGGTTCGAGACCCGCCTGGGCAGCGAGACCTCACCTCTACAATAAATAAAAAAATCAGCCGGGCGTGGTAGCGCGTGCCTGTAGTTCCGGCTACTCGGAAGGCTGAGGCGGAAGAATCGCCAGAGCCCAGCAGGTCGAGGCTGCGGTGGCCGGGAGCGGCCCCTGCACTCCAGTCTGGGCGGCAGAGTGAGACTCCAACTCAAAAATAAATAAATAAATAAATAAATAAATAAATACTGTACTCAGAGCACAACTACGTCACATTTTTCATGACGGGGCAATACAAATTTCTTTCCTGATTTTCTAACAGGGAAAGCAAACTATTTAGGCAGTATGATGCGAGCACTTTTCACTGTAGCATAATTTTTAAAGTACATTCAGGTCCCAGTAACACAGCCATGAGTGCTCGGAGCACTGCCTCATGCCCAGTAACCAAAAGTGCTATTTCTAGACTCTAGAAAATAAAGCAAACAAACAAAACAGGGTTAAAAAATGTATATATAATTTACAATCCCAGCTCTTCATCCTGGAGCTTTGTCAAAACAACGTGAATCAAAGGGAATAATTCCAAAGGACTTGGAGATTTATACTTTGCAGCCTTTTGCTTGAGCACCTGCCCCAATTTGCCCACCACTCTGATCACAGAAATCCACAGACGTAGTGTCCTGAGATGTCAGGGTACAAAGGTCACGGAGATGGAGCAGCCAGAAAGTTAGAAGGTATATTGGTTTCCTGTGGCTGTGGTAACCTTGCCAGAAACTGGGTAGATTGAAACAGCAGAAATGTATTCTCTCATAGTTCTGGAGGCCAGAAGTCAGAAAACAAAGTGTCAGCAGGGCCATGGTCCCTCTGGAGACTCTAGAGAAGATCCATCCTTTGCCTTTTCTAGCTTCTAGTGGCTCTAGGTATTCTCTGTCTCCTCGATCATATGGCTTCCTCCTTTTCCTGTGTGTCTTCTCCTCTGTGTGTCTGCGCCCAAGCTCCCTCTGACTTTTTCTTATAAGGATACATATCATTACATTTAGGGCTCCACCAGATAATCAAGGATAAATTCCTCCTCTCAAGATCCTTAATGCAATTACATCTCTTGCTCTATTCATTTCAAGCATTCATTTTTAAAAAAAAATTTCTTTTAAAGATGTGGGGTACAATTCAGGGTTAGGTATACAAGTGTTCATTATGCAGGTATCCTTGTTGATGAGGTGCGCCCCTCCCTCCCCTGGCAGTTACCCACTATTGCCAATTCCCTTCTTATAGTATTATAATTGTTCAAGGTCCACCTGTGAGTGAGAACATGTGGTACTCTGTTCTTTGTTTCTGTAATAGATCGCTGAATAATCATGAGACATTTGCCAATTCAGTACTATGTTACACTACAGATCTCTTTTTAATTTCATCAATTTTTTCACTAACATCCTTCTGTTCCCAGAGCTAACACATGATTCCACATTGCATTTAGAAACACTGACTTCTGATTTAACCAAAAATTGTACTTGAATCACATTAGGGGGACAGATGGGAAAATAGGGGAGTTGTGTGAAAGTAGCAAAACTCTTCGTTTTCCAAAATAAGGTACTGCAGCCAATCTCATCTCAAACTCAGAAGTCAAAAAATTGTTAGGTAAGGAAAATACTTTTTTAAATGGAAATAATTCAGAAGCAATAGCTTAAAAAAAATGGAAAGCAGTTGCTTCTGATGCCAGAAAGTAGGTCCTGAGGAGGACTTGGGAAAACGGGACTGTCATTTTTTGTCATAAACCTTTTAGCACCCTTATGGTTTTAACTATGTGCAAGTATTATTATTAATATCATCATCATTGAGTCGAAATTGCATTCTGTCACCCAAGCTGGAGTGCAGTGAGAGTTCTTTTCAACATTAAAGAACTCTCAACATTAAGAAACACATTTTCCAACACTGGAAGTGCGAAGGGTAAAATAATGAAAGCAAATCTAAACTTGGAAAGGAGTATGACCAGTTGTCAAGACACAGAAAAGAAGCTTGCTCTCTGTCATAAGATATACCAGGAGGAGAAGGCAAGCAATGTTAAAATGACTCTTAGTAAGTTTTTTTACAGGGAAATCAAATACTTTAATTCTCAGTACTTTGAATGTTCTAAATAGTAAATATATATTCTACTATTTTTTTTTTTTTTTTAAGTCGGAGTCTCACTTTGTAACCTAGACTGGAGTACAGTGGCATGCTCACGACCTCTACCTGCTGGGCTCAGGCAATCCTTCCGCCTTAGCCTTCCAAGTAGCTGGAACTACAAGTGTGCGCCACCATGCCTGGCTAATTTTTTGATTTACTGTAGAGATGAGGTCTCAACAAGTTGCCCAGGCTGGTCTTGAACCCATGGGCTCAGGCAAATCTGTCACCTCAGCCTCCCAAAGTGCTAGGATTATAGGCATGAGCCACTGTGCCCGGCCTGGGCAGGTGTTGTTTATATAAAAGTAAAAAGGAATTAAAATGCATGATAAGCAAAATAAAACTAACATTCTTAAAACAAGCAAATTATAAAACAGATTTTAATAGATCAAAAGGCAAAGCTTATAAACAAACTGTTTTCATGATTTAACAAAAATACCTAATAAAGTGTTTGTCTAAAAACAAATATAACCTTAATGATCCAACAAAAGCAAACTTTAAAATAGCATGTTAAAAATTTGCCAACCAAGTTATAAAAGAATAGTAAAAATAATATTTAATATTGATTTTTGTTTGATTGGGCAATTGCTCACAATTGTTATTTCAATGGGGAACATGTACCATGCATGGTACTAGTTGCAAAGTACTATATATAAGTATATGCAAATATGTACCAACAACCTAAAATATGTTCCTACTTTTTGACTCTTACCTTTGGGACTATATCTTAGGGAAATAACCCCCAAATACAGATAAAGCTCTCTATAAAAATTTTATCATTTTTTTAAAAAAGTGGTATTTTAAAAATACCTCCACTAACATTTGAAAATGCAAATTGTGATATCAATATTTGTAAAAATAACACAAGTTTGTATATTTAGTGTGAGTTCAACTATCTGAAAGAAATATTGTAAATAAAACATTTAAGGACTTGCACCAATATTGAAGTTAATGACCATTACCACAATGTGGTAGGAATGTGGGTCATTTTGAGCTTATTCTTTATATATACTGAACTTTCTATGTTATTGTATAATGAGAATTCAATGCATTTACTACCTGGAAAATACCTTTATTGTTATTTAAAGTATGTAGGTTTCTCGTAGATGGCTCTTACTATTTTGAGATATATTCCATGTATGCCTAGAGATTCGAGGGTTTTTTTTCAAGAAGCGGTGCTGGATTTTATCAAAAGCTTTTTCCACATTTAATGATAGAATCATGTGGTTTTTTTCTTTGCATCTGTCGATGTATTTAATTACATTTATGGTCTTGCAGGTATTAAACCAGCCCTGCATCCCGGGGATGAATCCTACTTGGTCATGGTGGATGATGAATAGCCAAAACAATGCTCAGCAAAAACAAAACAAACAAAAAAAAAGTGGGAGGTGTCACACTCCTAGACTTTAAGCTTTATTATAAAGCTCCAATAATCAAAATAGCCTATAAGGACAGGCATATAGGCCAATGAAACAGGCTAGAGATTCTAGATGCAAAACCTCAATTTCTCAACCAACTCATTTTTGGCAAAGCCTCCACCAGCAACCACTGGGGAGAGGAGAACCTATTCAGTAAATGGTGTTGGGAAAACTGGCTGATCACATGCATAAGATTAAAATAAGACCCCAACCTATCACCATACCCAAAAATCAACTCTAAGTCGATCAAAGACCTAAATGTAAAACCTCAAACTATAAGAACCTTAGAAAATGTTGGAGACACCCTTAATGAAATTGGAACTGGCAACCAATTCCTGATCAAAACCCCAAGTGCCCATGCCATAAGAGATAAGATAGACAAATGGGACCTCATCAAACTGACAAGTTTCTGCAAAGCCAAAGAAACCATCAAGAGAGCAGGCAGACAGCCCACAGGCTGGGAAAAGTTATTAGCCAGTTGTATATCTGACAAAGGCCTAACATCTAGGAGCTACAAGGAACTCAAACATGCCAAAAAGAAAAAAAACCAAACAGCCCTATTACAAAGTGGCCAAAAGATATGAATAGACACTTCTCAAAAGAAGACATATGAGCAGCTAACAGATACATGACAAAATGCTCAGCCTCACTAGTCATCAAAGAAATGCAAATGAAAACAACACAACATTGAGATACCACCTAACTCCAGTCAGGATGGCCATCATCAATAACTCAAAAAACAACAGATGCTAGAGAGGATGCAGGGAAAAGGAAACACTTCTACACTGTTGGTGGGAATGTTAACTAGTACAACCCCTGTGGAAAAGTGTGGTGATTCCTAAAAGATCTAAAAATCAACCTCTCATATGACCCTGCAATCTTCCTAGTGGGAATATACCCGGAGGAACTCAAATCACTCTATAAAAAGGATACCTGCACATGCATGTTTACCAAAGCATTATTCACTATAGGAAAAACATGAAATCAATTGTTCTGCCCATTGAAAGAGGACTGGATAAAAAAATGTGGTACATATACACAATGGAATACTACTCAGCCATAACAAAGGAAAAAATTATGAACTTCACGGCACCTTGGGTGGACTTAGAGGCTATAATACTGAGTGATCTATCACAGAAACAAAGAATCGAGTATCACGTGTTCTCACTCATACGTGAACCTCGAATAACTATTGTAATACTATAAGAAAAAGATTGGCAGTGGTGGGAAATTGCCAGGGGACTGAGGGGTGGGATTGGCAGTAGTGGGATTCTGCCGGCAGGGGGCACACCTCATTAACAAGGGTACTTGCACAATGAACATTTGTATACCTAACCCTGAATTGTACCCCACATATTTAAAATTTTAAAAATAATGAAGCATGTAGGGTGTGTGCAACTGACACAAGGCAGGAATTGTCATTTTGGGAGACATGTCTTTGACTCCACTTTTGTTCTGGTATCTTCGTTTCCCTCCTGGTTCCTTTGTAGAACTCTGCCTCCAGACTTTATTGCCTTCATTTTAGGTCCTTTCTTTAATTTTTTCATTTACCAGATCGACTTGTTTCAATCCTTACAGGGTGTCATGTACTAGGCAACTTGATGCAAAGCAGAAGAAACCATGATCTCCTCAATCAAATACCTTTGAGCCTCCTGGGGGAGACGCAAGTACATAAATACTTACAGTGCAAGGTACTAAACACTATTAAGTTCAACCACATGAAATTGCCACTTTTATAGGTCAAAGACAGTCAACTAGTGACAATTTCTTATAAATACGATGAAACACAGACAGAGATAAAGCAAGTGGCTTTATCCCTTCCAGTGGTATTATTTCTGTAATAGGAAGTTTCTTATGGTGGAATGTCAAGCACTGAGATAGTTGCTGGGTGACATAAAATGATAAGATGTGAGTGAGAAAAAACTTTGATTCTTCTGGGCTGTTATTTGTGAGGGACAAACCACTGGGTTAGGTTGCTGGAAATTATAGTGAGCTTTCTTGGAGCCAAATAAGAGTCGTCTGTGTCTCCAGATTTGTAATGGAGACCACCAGAGTGGGTGTGCTGGGAAAGGGAGATGCCAAGAAAGAGAATTTGAATGTATTCTGTGGAGGGTGGAGACAGCCAGGCAAAGAAAGCCAGGAAGAGCAACAGGCCCTGCAAAATCAAAGAAACGAGTTCCAAAAGCAGCATGCAAGAGTGTTACAGAGTAGATAAAGATGCTGACAATTTACAAGGGCTATTGGATCTACCCATAGGAGAGCATTGATTAACACAAGAAAAGCATGTTTCAAGGATTGACGGAGAAATAACCATATTGCAAAAAGTAGGAATAAGGAAGTGTGCACAGTGGTTAACAGCCATGGGCCTTGGGGTCAGATAACCCAGATTTTCTTGTTGGTTCTACAGCGAACAAGTTATATGACCTTTGGCATGTTGCCATCTCTGTACTTCCCTATCTTCATGTACAAAATGAATAAAATGACAACAACCCCTCCTGTAATAGATTGCTAAGATGAACCCAATTATTTACCCTTCTTCATATCCACACCCTTAGCATGTACCCTTACAGTACCCTCCCACTCTGACTCTGGGTTTAGCCTTTTGGCCTTCTTTGACCACTAGAATGATGTTGAAGTGATAATGAGCTAGTTCTGACCTCAAAAGACATTGTGTGCTTTTTTCTGCTTGCTTTCATGCCCTCTGTCATCATCTGGGGTTCATACTTGGACTAGCCTGCAGAAAGAAGAAAGGTGTAATAAAGTTGAGTCTCCCTGGTAGTCCTAGCTGGAGCCAGCCCTGATCAGCGGATGCCCAACTATATGAGCCAGTCACAGTTAGCAGAGCCATCGAGCCACCCCACCTACCCCCTCCATTCAGCTGACTCCAAGACATGTAAGTATGTAACACCTATTGTTGAATGCCTATTGAGATTTTGAGGCAGCATTACGGTGAAAACAGGAGAACCAATATACCTATCTTACAGGGTTGTTGCAGGATTAAATGAGATAATGACTTTGAACAGTACCCAGCACATAGTAACAGCTCAAATGAATGATACTGATTATATCATTTTCAGAGACAGCGATTATTTTCCTGAGGCCACCCAGGGATCAGCTGAGACACAAAGATAGCCTGGACAGGCTAATCATTTGTGCCTCCCCAAATTGATATTTTTTTCTCTTTCTCGTTGTTTATTTGGTGAGAGAATAAGAATAATTAGAGACAAAATGGATTTACTTGTTGTCATTTCTACTAATTGAAACAGAGCTGATGTTCTAGAGGGAAAAAAGGCAAACTCTGCCACATTCCTGAATTTTACTTCCTTTCTCGTGTTCTTTTGTGATTTTCAAATGAGATTCTAAGGCAATATACTGAAGGATGTAATGCTCAGAAAATAAAATAGACCTCTCTCATCTCCGGTAAATGACACTTACTATGCCGTACTCAGTTTTGGAATTTCAACTGAATGAGACTTCTGACACTTAGCTGACTGACTACATGTTGAGTCATAAAAATACTTGACAGAAATAGGATGCCCTCACCAGGAGGTTCTCCTCCTCCTCCTCCTTTGTCTTCTTCTCATTTTCACATGAAATCATGGCCTGGCTCTGCAGAAACAATGTCTTTTTTTTTTTTTTTTTTTCAGTTTACTGCAGTAGGGGCTTAGTACTCCTTAGCTTAAACAAGAGTCCTGGACACTTTCACAACTAACCCACTCCGTGCTTGGTCTTGGGCTGTAAGGAAACTGCATAATCAAATGCACCTTTTATAAATGCATCTACAGATGCTGGCATAGAATTCAGGTGGAACAACATGGCAGCTGATGTCAGTGCCTTGCTTTAAAGGATTACTGGCCTAGAATAGGAAGTGTAAAAAATATGATCTGTCAGACCAAAGGTTAAAAATGCTCTACATCCAGGCCCAGGTTTTTGTCCTGACTTTTCCTTCCATTACTGATTGAAGTGAAGCACAACAGGCTGTTAGCTATTTCCTAAGAAGTAAACATTAACTATAAGCCACAAAGCACAGTTCAGGAGTTTATAACCCAAATAGGTTCAGGCTAATTATCCAACAAGCTTTCCTCCCTTTCAACTGTCCTCACAATGCTGAGAACCCTACTGGCAAGGAATCTCCTGACTCTTAGCTGACTGTTCTTCTTATTCATTTCCACTTGAAATCAAGGTCTGGCTTTACAGAAACAATGCATATTTTTCTAGTTTATTGCAGTGGGGATTTAGTATACCATAGATTAAACATGAGTCCTGGACACCTTTACAACTAGCCCACTTCTTGCTTGGCTTTTGGGCCAAGCAAGTCATTTGTACTTGTTCCAGTGTAGGGAGTACTATCTCTTCAGTAAATTTCTTACACTGTGTCCCTGGGTTCAAATCCCAGCTTTACCATGAGGTAGCTCTGTGACCTTGGGCAAATTGCTTAACCTCTCTAAACTTTTGTTTTCTCATCATTAAAGTGAGGTTGATAATTCATACACTTCCTTCATGATGGTTTTGAGAAAATACAAATCAATAATCCATGTAAAATGGTTAGTATAGTTTCTGCTACATAATCAGTGCTCATTTATTTATTCAACAAATATGTATTAAACCTGTTATGTATTAGGTACTGTTCTAGGCATCCAACAAAACAGATAAATAATGACATGGGTCTTTCATTTTAGCAAGGTAGACAGACAAGTAGCCACGAATAGGCTACGTGGGTAAATGTTAGAGTATGTTAGACAATGTGAAGTGATATAAAACAGAATGAAAGCACAGTGTGAGCCATGGGAAGGCCAAGTGGGGCATGGGAAAAGTTGTAGTATTGAATAAGAATAGAGAAGCCTTATTAAAGTGGAATTGGAGCAAAATATCAAAGATGATAAGGGCATGAGCCAAGCGATAGCCAGTGTGAGAACATTCCAAGAGCTCGAGCCAAGCCCAAGAATGAGGGACCAGTAAGATGAGCAGACAGTAGCAGGAGATGAGGATCAAAATGAAAACCAGATTGGATCACTTGGGGCCTTGAAAGCCACTCTCCAACTTCAGCTTTCACTCTGAGTGACATCGGGGAAGACTACAGGACTTTCAGCATGAGAAACATGATCTGACTTACATTTAAGGGAATTATTCTGGCTTTCTGTTGAGAATAGATTGTAGAGGAGAAAAGTGAAGTCAGGGGGACTTGTTGCTAATGTTGTACCTAAGGTGATGGATGATATTAATAAAAGCACAGGTTAGGGTTTGGGAATGGGGTGGGGTTAGGGAGAAGAGAAAGAGCCTTGAAGATGGTGAGAAGTGGTCAGATTTGGGATGTACTCTAAAGCAAAGCTAATTATATTCTCTAGGAAGTTAGATGTTGAATGTGAGAGAGAGAGAGTCAAGGCATTAAGCCTGAATAACTGGAAAGATAAGAGTTGCCATGTG
The DNA here is from genome assembly GCF_000164805.1 of Carlito syrichta. Taxonomy (NCBI): domain Eukaryota; kingdom Metazoa; phylum Chordata; class Mammalia; order Primates; family Tarsiidae; genus Carlito; species Carlito syrichta. Next base: position 44,428 of record NW_007252008.1, read on the forward strand.
CTGTAACAGGGAAGGTTGTGAACAGAAAAGTGCAACAGTTCAGTCTTCCTACTTTAGAAACCTTAGTTACTTTTGTTATTATCACTTGCTTACTGTTATAAATGCATGTACCTGTCTTATCTCTATCCCCAGATGGTTAAAGTACTTGAGACTAGAAACCCTATAATGTTCTTTTAAATTGACCACAGTGCTATCACATTTTAGTTGCTATGGCTATATTCCATATTTGCCACACATTCCAGCTACTTTTCTGGTACTTGCCAAGTAAACAAAATAACTATTGTTCATCCTTCAAGGTCTTATTTTAAAAAGAAAAGAAGATAAAAAACTTATAAGGAGAAAAAACTGAAGGTGATATCAATATGGTAGAATAGAAGATCCCCTGGCATCACTCCCTTCACAAAAACTTAATTGGAAATCATTCAAATACAAGAATACCACTATGAATTCACCAGAACTCAGAGAAGTGGAGAAAGTCCCTGGACCCCCAAAATTGAGATAAGTTGTGACAGGTAGAAGAAATGGTCATTTCAGACTTCTCCTATGAGAATTATGGGACAAGCACCAAGCAAACAAACTTCTGTTAATAGGAACTCCTAAAGGAGATGAAAAAGAAAAGAGCCTAGAAAGTAGATTGAAGAAAGTAATGACTGAAAATTTCCCAATCTGGAGAAAGACAGCAGCATCCAGCACAGGAAGCTCAGAGATCAACCCAAGAAGGAATTCCCTGAGAGACACTGTCATCGAATCAGCAAAAATCAAAGATAAATAATACCCAAAGTAGCAACAGAAAAAAAAATATCACATTCAATAAAGCCTCCATATAGCTTTCAGTGAATTTTTCAGCAGAAATCCTGCTGGCCATGAAATAATGGGATGATATATTCAAAGTGCTGAAGAAAAAAAGAAGAAAAAAAAAAGAACAACCACGAATATTGAACCCAGTAAAGCTATCATTCAAATACAAAGGAATGCTTTCCCCCAAACAAACAGAAGTTGAGGGAATTAATAAACACTAGAATTGTCTTACAAAAAATGCTAAAGGAAGTTCTTCAGACTGAAATAAATGGATACTAAAGTATAACAATGAAACATCTGAAAATGTTCAACTCACTGATGAAAAAGAGAAAACAGACAGTTTTAGACACCTAATTCTGTAACTGGGGTGAGTTAACCACTTATATCTTAAGTATGAAGACTAAAAGATAAAACTATTTAAAACAATAATACCTACAAAAATTGGCTCAAAGAGAGGTAATATAAAAGATGTAAGTTGAGACAAAAGCCAAAATGTGGTGGGGAGAATAATGTCAAAGTGTAGAGTTTGTTTTTATTACTTTTCTTTATGATCAAAGTTAAGTCATAAATAGTTTTAAATAATATATTTTAACTACAAGATGTGATCACCACAAAGAAAAAAATCTATAAGGGAGATACCAAAAATAAATAGCATAAAATAAAAAATGCTACTAGGGAAATCACTTAACCACAAAGGAAGACAGCAATAAAGGGGGGAGAGGAAGAAAAGGTCTACAAAACAATCAGAAAGCAAGTGGAGGCAACAAGCTCTTACTTATCAATAATAACCTTGACTGTAAACAGATTAAATTATTCAATTAAAAGATATAGAGGGAGAGGAGGCAAGATGGTGATGGAACAATGCAGAGTGTGAGAGTATGAAAAAGTGAGTGTCCATAAAGACTCTCTGTGTGAGTGGGTGTGTGCTGGTGGGTGAGTGAAAGTCCATCTGAGGGGAAACTCGGATTCATGCACCTGGGGCTCTCCGCCAGAGGTGGCTGCAACCCACCACCACCCTGAGATTGGAGCCCCCAGTACACAGGATTGTCTGATGCTCTTGGGACTCTTTTGAGAGGAGGAAGCAGAGAACAGCTGCTCCTTACTACCTGGCACCCGGGGCATGCCATCACCTGTAGCAGCAACCAGGCTTAAGCCCCAGGAACTGTGAAGAAGGCAGGGTGTAGAAATCTGCTACCAGTGAGGAGACGCTGACCAACTCTGTCTCGGGACTGGGCAGAGATCTGCATTGCTCTGCCAAGCTCTGTCCAGCCTCCAACCTTGGACCCAGGCTATCCCCTCACTGCACTCAGAGAGACAGATGCCCCTTACCCACACTAGAACAGTCAAAGACTCGTCAGATATGACTGGGAGACTTGACAGCAGTGGCAGCAGCAGACAAGTTGGGTGAGTCTGGATCTGATCCATCCTCCTCCTACAGTAGTCCATGGGGCATCTGACACATGCTGAGAGCAACCCTATCAGCTTGGGCTGAGAGTGGAGGGGATGGGTTGGAGACTGGAGCTGCTCTTTAATGCAGCGGTGGCAGCCAAAAGGGACCTAGAGCTACAGAAATGGCCACAGAGCAAGTTTATTTTTGTTTGTTTATTGTTTTCATTGTTTTTTGGTCTAGTGTTTTTTTTTTTATTCTCTCTTTCTGTTTTTGCTTATGTTTTCATACTTGCTTTATTTCTGTTATTTTATTGTTTCTTTTTTAGATTTCTTGTTTGTGTAGGAATATTTTTGAGGACAAGTACATCAACAGGAGTTTTTGGTTTGCTTGCTTGTATGATTATCTGTATGTTTTTGTTTTTGCTTGTTTTTTGTTCTGTTTTTGTTTCTCTCCATTCATTGATATGCCTGTTTATTTTCCCTCTTCTTCTTCTCTCTCTCCACCTTCCTTTCATCTTCCTCCTTCCTTTTTCCATTATTTTCCTTTTTCTTATCTCATTTTGCTTTCAGGGGGCAAATATACAGCACTGCATGGACAGATTGTAAGGTGGTGGGAAGTGGGATCCAGGGAGCCCAAACACCCATCAGTAGATACTGGGATCTGCAGATAGCTTCTGAACTACAACTCCCCCTTAATTAAATCTCAAAACAGCAAACAGCACAGCCCCCCAATCCCAGAACAGCTTCAAAATTTAACAAAGTCAGAGGTTCTATGTAAGGAAGAAGACTGAGCAAATAGAATGTAAAAGCTATCCCCCATCACTAAACAACAAAATTAAAGAAGAGCTTAAAGGAGGGGGGGGGGGTGGAGGAAAACTTACACAAATGAAGAAAAACCAAAGGAAGAATATGGGTCTCATACAGAGGACAACTGAGAATACAGACTTTGGAATTCAAACAATGAAGAGCCCCCAGAATGACTGGTCTCAAACCACAAACCCAGATATCAATATACTAATAGAGAGAATAAGTAGGAATGAGGAGAGACAAGAGGAAAGAATGAAGTAGTTGATAGCTAAAATAACAGCAATAAAGTATACAGTGAATAAAATAAATAACAAACTGATAAGCATGAAAAGCAGAATTAACCAAGCAGAAGAAAGAATCTCAGAGTTTGAGGACCAAAATATAGAACTAATCCAAACTGTTAAAAAAAAAAAAAGTAGAAAAGAAGCTTCAAAAGACAAGACAAAACCTCCAAGAGATGAGTGATTATTTCAAGAGGCTGAACCTAAGATTAATTGGAATCCCTGAGGCAGATAGAGAGACAGAGACCACCCTGAAACAAACATTCCATGAAATTATCCAAAAAAATTTCCCTCACCTCATCAGTGATGTGACCATTCAAACACAAGAGATTCAGAGAACCCCTGCAAGACAACAAATGAGAGAACCAATTCTAAGACACAGCAATTTGCCTACATAAAGTAGGTATAAAAGAAAAAATTCTAAAGACAGCAAGAAAGGTCAGACTACCTACCTGGGAAGACCAATTAGAATAGCAGGAGACTTATCTACAGAAACACTTCAGGTTAGGAAATCTTGGAGCCCAATCTTCAAAGTTCTCAATGATAAACAATTTCAACCAAGAATTACCTACCAAGCTTAGCTAGGGCTCATCAGTGTTGGAGAATTAAAATCTTTCCCAGACATTCAATTCCTAAGAGTTTATACTGCCTCCAAACCGGATCTACAAGAAACACTTAAGAAAGTATTAAACACAGAAGAAAAAGATTGAAAACACACATGAATCAATCCAAAAATCAAAAGAAAGACAGCAAACAAATAAATAAACAAACAACAGCAACAAGAACAAACTCTAAAAGAACCTTACAACAGAGATAAACTCTCACATCTCAGTAATTAGCCGGAATGTGAATGGACTAAATGCACCACTGAAAAGACACAGAATGACAAAATGGATAAAATATGATGAGGCAACAATATGTTGTCTCCAAGAGACTCATCTCACCAGAAAGGACACTCACAGACTCAAAGTAAGAGGATAGGAAACAAAATTTCAGGCAAATGGAACAAAAAGAAAGCAGGAGTCATGATCTTAATATCAGACAAAATACCATTTAAGCTATCAAAAATTTAAAAAGATACAGAAGGTCACTACATAATGATACAATGTTCAATACATCAACAAGAAATATCCATCCTAAACATATATCCACCCAACAGAGGAGTACCAACTTTCATAAAGTAGCTTCTAGGTAAACTAAAAAAAGAGATTGACTCTAACACTATCACAGCTGGGGTCTTAAATACCCCATTCACAACCCTAGACAGATCATCAAGACAAAAAGTCAACAAGGAGATTTTGAACCTCAATGTGACACTGGACCAAATGGACTTAATGGATGCCTACAGAACACTCCACCCAACAACCACGGAATATACATTCTACTCATTACCACATGAAACATACTCTAAGATCGACCACATCCTTGGCCATAAAACAAGCATAAAATATTCCATAAGACTGAAATTCTGCCATACACCTTCTCAGACCACAGTGAAATAAAAGCAAATATCAACACCAACAAAGTTCCCCCCCAAACCCACAAAGAAATGGACACTAAACACCATAATGCCAAACAACTCCTGAGTCAACACAGAAATCAAAACAGAGATTAAGAGATACCTGGAAACAAAAGAAAATGAAGAAACATCTTAACAAAACTCTTGGATACCATGAAAACAGTACTGAGAGGGGAAATCATTTCTCTACACACACACACGAAGAAAATGGAAAGATCACAAGTTAACAGCCTAACAAATCACCCAAGGAAGCTGGAAAAGCACCACCAAAACCGTAACTTTAGCAGAAGAATCCAGATCACTAAAATAAAAGCCGAAATTGGGACAGTGAAGACAAAAATATAATACAAAAAAAGAAATGAAACCAAAAACTCGTTCTTTGAAAGGATAAATAAGATTGATGGACCCCTAGCTAGAATGACCAAGAAAAAGAGAGAAAAAGTGCAAATTAACACAATCAGAAATGCAAAAGATGAAGTCACAACTGACCCTGAAGAAATACAAAAGATTATCAGAGATTACTATATACACCTGTATGAAAACAAACTAGAAAGTCTAAATGAAACGAAGGACTTTCTTACATTACACAACCTCCCCAGGTTGAAACCAGAGGAATCAAAACCCTAAATAGACCAATAGAAACCCAGGAAATTGACTCTGTCATAAGGAAACTACCTACAAAAAAAAAGCCCTGGACCAGAGGATTTTCCAGCAGAATTCTACAAAATATACAAGGAGGAACTGATACCAACCCTACTGAAAGTATTCCAGACAATCGAGAAAGATGGAACTCTCCCCAAATCATTTTATGAAGCTAACATCACATTGATACCCAAACCGGGTAAAGAGCCCACAAAGAAAGAGAACTACAGGCCAATATCCTTGATGAACATAGATACTAAAATGCTCAACAAGATTCTAGCAAACCAGATCCAACCACACATCTCAAAAATCATCCACCATGACCAAGTAGGCTTCATCTCCAGGATGTAGAGCTGGTTTAATATCCAAAAGACCATAAATGTAATTAAATACATCAACAGATATAAAGACAAACCACATAATTATATCTTTAGATACAGAAACACCTTTTGATAAAACCCAGCACCCTTCTAGATAAAAACCATGAACATCTACACACTACAAATAGTAAGAGCCATCTATGAGAAACCCAGAGCCAACATATTGCTAAACAGACAGAAATTGGAACCATTTCCCCAGGAAACTGGAACAAGACAAGGATGCCCACTCTCACCCCTCCTTTTCAACATTGTTTTGGAAGTCCTACCTGGAGCAATCAGACAAGAGAAGGAGATCAAGGTTATCCAAATAAGAAAAGAGAAAGTCAAGTTATCCCTCTTGATTCTATACCTTGAAAAACCTCCTTGCACTGATAAAGGTATAAAATAAAGTCCTTGCAAAGTCTCAGGGTATAAAATAAATGTGCAAAAACCAGTCACATTTCTATACACCAACAATAAACAAGCAGGACCCAAATAAAAAGCACAATCCCATTCACAATAGCCATACACACACACAAAAAGAAATACCTTGGCATCTTCCTAACCAGCAACGTGAAAAACTTTTACAACAAAAACTACAAAACACTGCTCAAAGAAATCAAAGATGACATAATTAAATGGAAAATATTCCATGTTCTTGGATTGGAATAATCAATATTGTTAAGATTTCCATCCTATCCAAGGAAATCTACAGATTTAATGCAATACCCATTAAATTACCAGTAGCATTCTTCTCAGACTTGGAAACAATACAGGATTTCATATAGAAACATAAATGACCATGAATAGCCAGAACAATCCTCAGCAAAATAAATGAAGAGAGAGGTATCACGCTCCCAGACTTTAAACTTTGCTACAAGGCTGCAATAATCAAAGTAGCCTGATATTGTTACAAGAACAGGTATACAGACCAATGGAACAGGATAGAGATTCCAGATGCAAATCCTCAATTCCTCAACCAACTCATCTTTGACAAAGCCTCCACCAGCAACTACTGGGGAGAAGAAAACCTATTCTGCAAATGGTCCTGGGAAACCTGGCTGACTACATGCAGAAGATTAAAACAAGACCCCCTACCTGTCACCACACACAAAAGTCAACTCTAAATGGGTTAAAGACCTAAAAGTAAAAACCTCAAACTAAGAACCTTAGAAAATGCAGGAAGAACCCTTATTGAAATTGGAAATGGCAACCAATTCCTGATCAAAATCCCAAGTGCCCCTGCCATAAGAGATAAGATAGACAAGTGGGACCTCATCAAACTGACAAGCTTCTGCAAAGCCAAAGAAGCCAATGAAAGAGCGGGAGACAGTCCACAGACTGGGGAAAAATATTTGCCAACTGTATGTCTCACAAAGGTCCAACATCTAGGATCTACAAGGAACTCAAATGTGTCAAAAAGAAAAAAACAAACAGCCCCATTACAAAGTGGGCAAAAGATATGAATAGACACTTCTCAAAAGAAGACATACAGAAAAAATGCTCAGCCTCATCAGAAATGCAAATTAAGACCACACTGGGATACTACCTAACTCCAGTCAGGATGGCCATCATCAATAACTCAAAAAACAACAGATGCTGGAGAGGATGCAGCAAATAGGGAATACTTCTACACTCTTTGGGGGAGTGTAAACTAGTACAGCCTCTGTGGAAAACAGTGTGGCAATTTCTAAAATATCTAAAAGTTGACCTTCCATATGACCCCACAATCCCCCTACTGGGAATATAACCAGAGGAATTCAAATCACTCTATGAAAAAGATACTTGCACACACATGTTTATTGCAGCATTATTCACAATAGCAAACACATGAAACCAATCATGCTGCCCATTGAAAGAGGACTGAATAAAAAAAAAAATGTGGTACATATACACGATGGAATATTATGTATCCAAAAAGAAGGACAAAATTATGAACTGCACAACTACTTGGATGGACACAGAGGTTATAATACTGAGTGATCTATCACAGAAACAAAGATCTCACTCATAAGTGGACCTTGAACAACTATCATAATACTATAAGAAAGGGATTGGCAGTAGTGGGAAACTGCCAGGGGAGGGCAGGGGCAGGATTTGCAGTAGTGGGAAACTGCCAGGGGATGGGGGGCACACCTCATCAACAAGGGTACTTGCATAATGAACATTTGTATACCTAACCCTGAATTGTACCCCACAACTTTAAAATAAAAAAGAAAATGTATCCTGTGACCTAATTTCTATGAGTCCTTTTTCCTTCCCACAGTCAATTTTCAGCATAGAAACTAGAGGGATTGTTTTAAAATACAAGCTAGGTCCTATCACTCCTCTATCAAAAATGTCCATTTCACTCAAAGTAAGTGCCAGAGTCTGTGCATTTCATTTTCTGCATCTCAAGGCCCTGCATGATTTCATCTCCTCTCTGATATTCTCTCTTACTGTTTTTTTTGGAATTTATTTATTCTGCTCAGTGTACATTAGATACACCAAGTCCCTCTCAGTGCAGGACCTTTGTCCCTGCTGTTCCTTCTCTTTAAAACACTCTCATTGCAAAAATATTTACAAGTCTTTCTCTTGCACCCAATGTTTCCCTCAATTGTAATCCCACCAAAATCTGCCTTCACCACTCTACTTAAAATTGTAGCCTCCTCAGAAGTCCCATCTCCTTACCCTGCTTTTTTATTTCTATAATTCCTTTTTCCTTCTAATGCATATCTCCCAAGTATGTCAGGTTCACAAAGAGAGAAGTTCCATCTGACTTGTCCACTGCTATGTCCAGCTCCTAGAACAGCATCTGTCCTAGAGAGTAAGCACTCAGTAGGTATTTGAATGGTCTTAGGACTAGAGCTAACATGCTGAGTAAGTGATTTATTTTGGGAACAATACAAATTCTGTACCTGATTATATTTTTTCTCTTCACTTTGGTCACTGGGATTTCTAGAATCAAATGTGTAGCATTTATATATGATCTCACATGCATTTTATGGTTATGATAAAGAACCTCAATTCTGGAGCTGCAGATCCTTTGAGTTCTAGCCTTGAAAACTTACCAGATGTATAATTTTGAGCAGTTACTTAAACTTTGTTTGTTTTAGTTTTTTTCCTTGTAAAATAGTTGTAAGAGTAGTAACCTACTTCAAAGTTTGTTGTGAGAAGAAATGATATGACAAATACTTAGAACAGAGACTGGCATATTTAATGAACTTGTTGATATTATTAAAATGACTAACAATCCCCATTTGTCTGGACTGAGGGGTTTCCCCAGACATAGGACTTTCAGGGCTAAAACAGACAAGTCCCAGGTCTACCATCCTATTCATCTATACTGACATTTCCCTTTTTCTCTTATTTCTTTATTTTATTTTGCTGTACAAATTTTTGAAAGGTACTATATATTCCTTTTGAAACAAAGCACAGAATGAATAAATCATGCATGCATTCACATATAATGCACACATTAGTTAGCTTAATAGGTATCAATAAACCTTGTGCTTTATAAAGGAAAATAAGTGACTGAATGAAGGCAAAGTCATTTCTTCTCTAACAGGGTTTAAATTTACTTTTCTCAATACTCTATGCAAAGCAAGGACTGAAAAAGATGAGGCAGAGATGACAAAGCCTTTAAGATTCTATGATGAGCAAGTTTAGTATCATACGGCAACCAAGATTATGTAAATGAAAAGACTAACTTTGTTAAGTGTCACACAAATGTTGGCTGATATTATAACAATCTGGACTTATGATACCCTAAGGCTTCTTGAATAACAGAGAAGTGCTAATGAAGTGAGGCTACATATTTTTAGAAATACAATATAAACTTTGTGTCTGCAATCCTCTACCAATTTTTCATATACTTAGCTTCTTCGTTGATTGCCTTTGCTGGCATTTCTCCCTCTTCTGCAAGCTTTGTGAATATCTGAAATATGAAACAGGTATCAACATCTTTTTTAACAAGAGAATATTAAGACTTCCAGAATTGCAATGTAAGAAATTGTGCAGATTCTCTCTCCAGCAAAACCAGCATAACTGGAACAAATTTTTTTTTAAATGTAAGTCGCTGGAAATTGTTCTAAGGAAATATGGCAAATGGAGAAACATTTTCCCCAAAAAAATCTATTATCTTATTAAGAAGAATGAAAGTCTGTGGCATTTGAGGCATGACCTGCTCTTTTTTTCTGTCCCCCAGCTCAGCATAGAAAGGTAAAGAACACAGGGCTGTATTTTCCTCAGCTTCCAGTCTGGGGTTACAGTATCATCTGAAAGAGGGCAAGCCACCAGCATTTCTCATCCCCATCCCCTCCACAGGATCCCTGTTGCAGACGCTCTCTTCTGGCAAGTGCAGCTGAGAGATATGGGGCTTGGTTCTCAAACATAGTTCCCACTCATAAAATGGAAGCTATACCATGTAGCAAAATGAGAACACTGGACCCAATTGCCCCACTACAATTTGCCCTTAGGGTGAAAGTATTATACCAAGAAAGGCAAACCCAGAATAACATAGTCTAACGCACACACCTAGTACTCCCTTCATAAAGCAGGGTCACTCCAAGAGAACTGAGTCACTGCTTCCACCTTCAGATCTGGAGAGGAGAGGTTTTATCCAGGAGGAAAGCCAGATCATGAAAACAGAGAGCTTCATGCTTTCCTTGAGAGTATTAAATGTTTTTGGAACAGACTGTGGAGTTTCAAGCCCAAGGGTGTTGTTAAAAACAATAGGAGCAACACACAACACTCAACTGTAGAGCAGCTATAAATTTAACAGTGAGAACCAAAGAATTAGATAACTAAGGAGAACTTTTCTAGAGTCAAACAAGCATCAAAGATTGTCCTCAAAAACTACACTTGCAAGGAGCCTAAATTTAACTAGATGAGAGTGCTGAGTAATTCATATCCCCACAATATTGCTGAAAACAATAAAGCAATCAGCTGGCAATTAGCAGAGGCTAACAACTTTATGTAATAGCAACAGAGACAGCAGCTTAACAGAGAGATCAGGGAAATAAACTGTTAAAGAGAGCCATGTTAAAATCATTGTCACTCTAGAGTTACTATGTGCATTCCCAAGACTGTACTATCTGAGGAACAACAGCAGAGTCTGCACAGAGAGAGAAACAGACTGAAATAACTCATTCAGATCACTAAACAAACAAGCCAGCAAACAACACCACGAAGTCACTATGTGTGTGGAAGGGGAGGGAAGAAGGGGTAAATCAATATTCAGGGTTGCTACAATATATTATTTAAATGTCTAGTTTTCAATAAAAAATTATGAAAAATGCAAAGAAATTAAAAAGTGTGACCCATATACAGGAAAAAATTAGTCAGTAGAAGTTGCCTTTGAGAGGGCACAGATGTTGAACTTAGCAGACAGACTTTAAGGCAGATATTACAAGTATATTCAATGAAATAAAGAAAATCATTCTTAAGCAAAGGAAGGGAGATGACAATGTCTTGTCAAATATAAACTATCAACAAATAGATGTAAATTATAAAACAAAAACAATGGAAATTTTGAAATTGAAAAGTACAATAACCAACATAAAAAATTTATAGGTTGGCTCAGCAGTAGATTTGAATTGGCAGAAAAGAGAAAGAGCAAAGTTTAAGATATGTTAGTAAAGATTATGCAATAAGAACAAAAAGAAAGAATAAAGAAAATTGAACTGTCTCAGATAGTGGGACATCATTAAGCACCCAATCATATACATAATGGGAGTACCAGAGGAGATGAGAAAGAAAAGGAAGCAAAAAGAATACATAAAGAAGTAATGGCTTCTCAATGTGATGAAATTGGGATGAAAAACATTAATCTACACATGCAAAATATTCTAAATAGAATAAATGCAAAGAGATCCACACTCATACTTATCAGAGTAAGAAAGCCAAGAACAAAGAAATAATCTTTAAAACATCAAGAGAAAAATGAATGACCACATACAAAGGAATTACACTAAGAATAACAGCTGACTTCTCATCAGAAACAAGGGAAGCCAGTTGTATGACATATTTTAAGTGCTAGAAGACAAAAAACAATCAACAAAGAATCTTATATCCAGCCAAAAATATCTTTGAAAAATGAAGGTGAAAGAAAGGTATGCACAGATAAACAAAAGTGTAGAGAATTTGTTGCTGTGAGAGTCACCTTATATAAGGTGCTAGAAGTTCTTCATGCTAAAAGCAAGTGAATCCAGACAGTAATTGAAAAGAACATGGAATGGCAAATAAGAAGGCTAATATAACAAGTCCAATAAAAATATACTTATTCTCCTTTCTTCTCTCAACTTCTTTCAAACATATAAAATTATATAAAGTAATAATTATAACCTTGTACTGCTGAGTTTGTAATATGAATAGATGGAATATGTATAACAACAAAAACATTAAAGAAAAGAGAGAATACAGCTATAAAAAAGTAATATGTCTACATCTTACTGAAAGTAAATTAGTTTAGCTTTGCTATCTGCATCAGAATTTGATAAGTTAAGGTATATATTGCAAACCCTAGAGTAACTACTAAGAAAATAACTTTAAATATAGATGAAAAATTATTAAGGAAATTTATAATGTTAAACTAAAAAATATTTGCTTAATGCAGAAAAAGCAGTAAAGGAGAAGCAGAAGATTAAAAAACATAAAACACATAAAAAAAGAAAAATAACATATGCAAATTCAACTATATTAATACCAACATCAAATGTATGAATCAAGCAACCTAATCAAAAGACAGAGATTGTTAGTGAAAGGAGGGACCCCAGGAAACTTAGAATAAACTTTGTTCACATTTTGTCTCAGCATAACCATTTTTTGCTTAGACTGACATGCTTTGCATCTAGCCCAGGCTAGACATAGATAGATAAATTTCCAATAGGCAGATTTTAGGAAGTTTTCAGACATTTTACTCTAAGCCAAGCTGGCAGCCTATCCCACTCCCTCAGCAAATCTCCATCGGATGCAAAGACAAGAACAGCCCAACCTTTCAATTCATGGTTTAGCATAAAAATCTCTAAGAAACTTTCAGGTTCCTTGTTGAAGGTGGAAGGTCAAAGATCACCCCTCAGCTGGCCAAAACCATAGAAATGATAAGAAAATAAGACCACCTTTTTGCTAAGGAGCTTGTGGATTGGAAACATCTGACAGGTCTCTTGCAGGAAAAACCCCTCCCCTTACCTCCTCCCATTTAGCCCATCACCTGAAGTCATTAGATGCTAATGTCTGGTGACATCAAAATCTAAGACTCATGTGGCTACAGTCAACATCAAAGACTGCAGCCCTGGACATTCCCTTTGTCCCAGACCCCTGTGGGCCCAAATCCCTCTTACCCCCAAAGATCCTTAAATATACCCAGTTCTTGGCCTTTGAATGCCATACTTGCCTCTGAGTGTCAGCCCCCTTTCCAATCTGTGAAAGGTGAATAAGAAACTTTACTTCCTTCTACTTCTTACTTGATTGCAATCTTTCATTATTCCCATGACCCACCTTACCTCAGTTTAACCTTTCAGTTAGACTTCTTAATTTAATTTAGTTGTATTGTATTTTATTGATTTGAGTTGTGAGATACATGTGAGGTCTTACTATCTAAGTAAATTGCATGCAGGTGAAGCTGGGCTTCTACAAAGCCCTCTCTCCCCCAGGTATAGCAGACCTGACACCTAGTGTGTGGTTGTTGCCCCTTATCTCTCCTTCCTCCCTTCCTCCTTTAGCAGTGTCCAGCATCTGTTGTTCCCACCTTTGTGCTCATGTGACCAGTGATCATGGCCTGTTTATGAGTGAGAACATGCAGTATTCAGTTTTTTGTTTCTGTGATAGTTCACTTAGAGTGATGGTCTCCAGCTGCATCCACATGCTGCAAAGGACATAATTTTGTTCCTTTTTATTGCTTCATAAAACTTCATCATATATATATATATATATATATATACCACATTCTCTTTATCTAGTCCACTTTCAATGGGTATCTGGGTTGGTTCCATGTTTTTGCTATTGTGACTAGTGCTGCTTTGAATATTCATGTGCAAGTACCTTTGTGGTAGAGTGATTTATGTTTCTCTGGGTATAGTCCCAGAAATGGAATTGCTGGATTGTATAGTAGCTCAATTTTTAGCTCTTTGAGAAAACGTCACACTGTGCTCCACAAAGGTTGAACTAGCTTACTGTCCCACCAGCAGTGAAGAAGCATTCCCTTTTCTCTGCAACCTCACCAACTTCTGTTGTTTTGACTTTTTAATGACAGGTATCCTTACTGGTGTTAGGTGGTATCTCATTGTAGTTTTGATTTGAAGTTCTCTGTTGATTAGTGAGGCTGAGCATTTTTTCATGTTTGTTGTTTGCTTGAATGTCTTCCTTTGAGAAGTATCTGTTCATTAGACTATATTTTTTTAAAATCCAACAATATTCCCTATATAAGTGACATATTTTAGATTCAAAGACAAGTAGCTTGAAAGTAATAGAATGGAAAGTTGTATAACATGTAAACAGTAATCATAAAAAACTAAAATGGCTATATTAACATCAGACAAAATAAACTTTGAAACAAAAGTAGATAGAAACTAAGATGCACATTCTGTAATAATAAAAGTGTCAAATTTTCACAATTATAAACATATATGCACCTAAAAACAGAGTCCCCAAATACATGAAACAAAAATGGACAGAATTAAAGGAAAAAAAACAACAGATAATTTAACAATATCTGGAAAGTTTAATACCTTACTCTCAATAATGGATAGAACAAACAGCCAGAAGGTCAATGAATAAATACTTTAAAAATAGTATAGATCAACTAGCCCTAACAGACACACACATATATGTGTGTGTTCATGGAACATTTCTAGGTTAGATCATATTCTAGGTCATAGCAATAGCTTAATATATTTAAAGGCCTGAGACTATACACAGTCTGTGCTCAAATCATAGTGGAGTAAAATTGGAAATTAACAACAGAATGAAATTTTGGAAATTCACAAATATGTGCATGCTAAACAAAACACTCCGAAATAACCAATGGGTCAAAAAAAAAAAATCACAAGGGTGATTTTAAGAATTTGAGATAAATGAAAATGAAAATAATATACAGCTAAATCAGTAGCTAAGAGAAAGTTTATACCTGTAAGTGCCTATATTTAAAAAGAAAAAGTTCTCAAATTAATAGCCTGACCTTTCACTTTAAAATAACTTAATAAAAGATTAAACTAAACTTAAAATAACCAGAAGCATGAAAATAATAAAGGCTAGAGTGAAAAATAATAAAATAGAAAATAGAAAAAAACACTAGAGAAAATTAACTAAACTGTAAGATGTTCCTTTGACCAACAAAATTTTATTCCGACTGACCACAGAAAAAAGATTTAAATCACTAAAATCTGGAATGAAAGAAGCGACATCACTACCAATGTTATAGAAAATTTAAACATTATAAGGGTGTACTATAAACAACTGTATTCCAATAAATTAGGTAACTCAGATGAAAAGGACAAAGTCCTAGAGGGACATAAACTACCAAACCTTACTAAAAATGAAATAGGAAATCTAAATAGACATATTGCAAGTAAAAAGATGGAATTACTACTTTAAAAACTTCACATAAAGAAAAGCTTGGATGTCTTCACTGATAAATTTTACCGAATTTTATTAAAGAATTGATATAAATTCTTCACAACTCTTCCCTAAAATGGAAAAGAAAGGAACACATCCTAACTCATTCAGTGAGGCTAGTAATATCCTATTACCACACTAAACAAAAGCATCACAATAAAACTATAGATCTATATCTCTTATCAACATATATGCAAATTTTCTAAGCAAAATGTTAGCAAACCAAATCTTAGCAACATATTAAAAAAACTGTACATTAAGTGAGATTTATTCCAGGAATGTAAACATGTTTTAACATATAAAAATCAATTAGTGCAATACACTATAATCAATAGAATAAAAGATAAAAACTATATAATCATCTCAGTAAACTCTAAAAAATAATTTGATAAAATCTACTGCTCTTTTATAAGAAAAAAATTAGCAAACTAGAAATAGAAAGGAATTTGATTAACTGGATAAAAAAAGTATAAAAAACACACAGCTAATATCATACCTAATAGTGAAATCCTATTTTTCTTTCTTTTTTTTTAATTTTTAAATTTTTTATTTTAAACTATTTTTCAAATATCAGGAACAAGGCAAGGATGTCTGTTCTCACCACTTCTATTCAACTTTGTACTGAAGGTTCCAGCCAGATAAATTAGCCACAAAAAGAAAAGTCATCTATATTGGAAAGAAAGAAGGATAACTAACTTTACTTGCAGGTGACATGTTTCTTGTATATGAAAAAATTCCATCAGAATTTGTAAACCCATCAGAACTAGTTCTTCAAACTAGCAGGATACAATATATAAACAAAAATCATTTGTAGTTCAATATACTAGCAATAAATAATCCAAAATGAAAGTAAAAGTAATTCTATTTACACTAGCACAAAAAAACTCCAGAATAAATTTAATTAAAAGGATTTAAAACTTGTACTGTAAAAACTGTAAAACATTTTTTATAGAAGTTAAAGATAACATAAGAGATGAAAAGACATTGCAAGTTCATGCATCAGAAAACTTAATTTTGTTAGATAACAATATTCTCTGAACCGATCTACTGATTCAATGTAATCCCTATCAAAATTCCAGTTTCCTTTTTTTTTTAGGGGTGGGGAGAGAAATTGACAAACTTATTCTAAAACTCATATGGAAATACAAAGGACCCAGAAAGGCCAAAACAATCTTGAAAAGAAACAAAGTCGGAGGACTCACACTTCCCAATTTCAAAACTTGCTAAAAAGCAACAGTAATCAAGACAGTGTGATACTAGTATAAGGACAAATAGATTAATGGAATCGAATTGAGAGTTTAGAAATAAATCCACATATGGGTAATTGATCTTCAACAAGGGTCCCAAAAAACTTCAATGGGGAAAGTATGTCCTTTAAAACAAATGATGCTAGGACAAAGAATAAAGTTGGATCCCTATCTCACATCACATATAGATATTAACTCAAAATGGATCAAAGATCTAAACACAAGCACTAGAACTACAAAATTCTTAGATGGAAACATAGATGTAAATCTTTATGAATTTTGATTAGTCCCTAGTTTCTTAAATATGATATTTAAAGTACAAGAAACCGAAGAAAAAAATGAACTTTATCAAAATTAAAAATTACTGTACTCTCGAGCAATTTTTAGAACACTCTCAAAAAAGTGAAAAGATGAGCAACAAAATGGGAGAAAATATTTGCAAACCATATACCTAGTAAGAGCCTATCCAGAATATATTCTAAAACTCTTACAACTCAACAACAAAATGACAAGAAACATTAAAAAACAGATAAAGCGCTTACATAAACATTTCTTCAAAGAAGACACACACACACACAAGCACATAAGATGTTCAATATTATTAGTCATTAGGAAAATAAAAATTACAATGGCACTTCACACCCACTATGATGACTGTGCTAAAAAAGACATAAAATAACAAGTGTTTGTGAGGATATGGAGAAATTAGAACCCTCACTGGCAGGTATCACTGGCAGAAATGTAAAATGGTGTATCTCCTTTGAAAAACAATTTGGGAAGACCTCCAGCAAGATGGCGACAGGCCGGCAGGGTCTGTGAAACCCTCTGTGAAAGAGAACACCCATAAAGACTCTAGCTCTCTCCCAGGGGCTGCAGCCCCCATCTTCCACAGGCTGCTCTTCACGGGGAGCTCAGCCACCACTGTCACCCACGGTTGCTACTCAGATATCGTGACAAACCGGGCTGCTCCTGCAGTCGCCGCCCAGGACTGAGCGGCTCCTGCAGTCACGGATACCGCCGCTGCAGTCATTCCCAGCTCATACCTGAAGAAACCCACAACTTCAGACCATGAAGCCCTGCAAGCAGGATCTTCTGAGATTCCCGCTGCCACGTCACACCCCTAGCCCAGAGAAAGGCCTGTGGAACTCCCCTGGTGAAGTTGGTGTGGCAGGTTGTGGATCCGTAGCAGGCTCCCTCCCCTCTGGACTGTAGTGCGGGATAGCACCACCTGCTGGGGAACCAAGGTAATAACATCAAAATGGGAATGGCAGAGGCTCATCCCGCTTGAAAAATGGAAAAAGCCAGATCTCAGTGATAGACTGGGCAGGGGGCCCATATCTGAACTGTTCTTCACAGCAGGCCAGGGGCAACTGGCCCTAACGGTGAGAAATTCTACCAGCCTGCAAAGACAGCTAGACATCAGAGCTGAAAGGACATTGGACTTAAGGAAAAGAGTGTGCTTGACTGGTTCTGTTAGTCTACTGACTTTAATCTATCCCTCCCCCCCTTTTATTTCTCTTTATTTTTCTTTTCTTTCCCCCCCTTTTCCTTTTTTCTTATTTCTCTGTAAATCCCATATTGGTATAAAGGAATAGCACACCAATAAGGAGGTTGATCAATGTGTACGTTAGCATCATTGTATGTTTTAGATTTTTATATGGTTGTTGGTTAGTTTTCAGTCATGGTTATTGTTTTTCTTTATATCTCTTTCAGTCTTTGTGTTTCTTTTCACTTACCAGTTGGTACACTCAACTGTTTTCCTTCTCACACCTCTCTCTCTCTCCACCCCCCCCCCCACCACTACCTGCTCCAGTTTCTCCTCTCTGTTAACCTCATTTTGCTTTCAGGGAGTAAACCTACAAACCCACTGCATGGACAGACTCCAAGGCAGTGGGAAGTGGGTTTCAGACTATCCATATGGCTACTGGTGAACACAGGATCTGCAGAGAGATTTTGAATCACAGCTCCCCCCTTAACTAAATCCCAAAACTACAAAAAGGACTGCCCTCAACCCACAGTCCAACTCCAGAACTGAACAAAGCAAGAAGAAATACATTAGGAAGAATAGGAGATTGAACAAACAGAAGTAAAAGAAACCTCTCCACCTCTGAATAACAGAATTAAAGAAGATGGGGAAGTAGAGGGAAGGGAAAAGTAGGGAGGGGAAATCTGCACAAATGAAGAAAAACCAAAAGAACACAGGGTTCACACAGACCCCTGGGAGGTCAGACACTGAGAAAACAGACTTCGGAACACAAACAATGAAGAGCCCCCAGAATAACTGGTCACAAGCAACTAACCCAGACATCAAGGCATTAATAGAGAGAATTTAAAAAATTGAGGCAAGACAAGAGGAAAATAGGAAGGAGCTGATGACAGAAATAACAGCAGTAAAAAATACTGTGATGGAAATAAATAACAAACTAATTAGCATGGAAAGCAGAATTAGCCAAGCAGAAGAAAGAATCTCAGAACTTGAAGACCAAAATATAGAACAAATCCAAACTGTCAAAAACATAGAAAAGAAGCTTAAAAAGTCAGAACAAAACCTTCAGGAGATGAATGATTACTTTAAGAGACCCAATCTAAGAGTAATTAGCCTTCCTGAGGCAGAGAGAGAAACAGAGGTCACACTGAAACAAACATTTCATGAAATCATTCAAGAAAACTTCCCTCATCTCATCAAGGATGAAAAAATTCAAGTACAAGAAATTCAGAGAACCCCTGAAAGACAACAAATGAGAAAACCAACTCCCAGATACAAAATAGTTCACCTAAACAAAGTAGCTATAAAAGAAAAAATCCTAAAGACTGCAAGAGAAAAAGGCCAGACTACCTACCAGGGAAGACCAATTAGAACAGCAGCAGATTTATCCACAGAAACCCTTCAGGCTAGGAGAGCCTGGAGCCTTATCTGCAAAGTTCTAAAAGAGAAACAATTTCAACCAAAAATAACCTACCCAGCAAAACTAAGCTTCATTAGTGAGGGAGAATTGAAATCTTTTCCAGATATCCAATCCCTAAGAACCTATGCTGCCACCAGACCATCTCTACAAGAAACACTTAAGAAAGTACTGAACACAGAAGAAAAGGAAAAAAGAGCAACAACATTCTTCACAAGAGTACAGGCAAAAGATTAAAAACACACATGAACCAACTCCAAAACCAAAAGAAAGACAACAAACAAACAGGAAAAACAACTCTGTAAGAACATTATGACAGGGATCAACTCTTGCATTTCAATTATTAGCCTAAATGTGAACGAACTAAATGCACCACTGAAAAGACATAGAATGGCAAAATGGATAAAATATCATCAGGCAACAATCTATTGCCTTCAAGAGACTCACCTCACTAGAAAGGACACCCACAGACTCAAAGTAACTGTCAGGCGAATGGAATACAAAAGAAAGGAGGAGTAGTAATCTTAATTTCAGACAAAATACCCTTCAAGCTATTAAAAATCAAAAAGATACAGAAGGCCACTACACAATGATAAAAGGCTCAATCCATCAACAAGAAATATCTATCCTAAACATATATGCACCCAACACAGGTGTGCCAACTTTCATAAAGCAACTTCTAGGAAAACTAAAGAAAGATATTGACTCTAACACCATCATAACTGGGGACTTTAATACCCCACTAACAACCCTAGACAGATCATCAGGACAAAAAATCAGCAAGGAGTTCCAGAACCTCACTGAGACTTTGGACCAAATGGACTTAATTGATACCTACAGAACACTCCATCCAAAGACCACAGAATACACATTCAACTCATCACCACATGGAACATATTCTAAGATTGACCACATAATTGGCCATAAATCAAGCATAAGCAAATTTAAAAGGACCAAAATTCTACGAAGCACCTTCTCGGACCACAGTGGAATAAAAATAAACATTGACACCAACAAGGTCCCTCCAAAACCCACAAACACATGGACACTAAAGAGCATGATGCTAAACAACTCCTGGGTCAATGATGAAATCAAAACAGAGATCAAAAGATACCTGGAAACAAATAAAAATGAAGAAACATCTTACCAAAATCTCTGGGACACCTTAAAAGCTATAGTAAGAGGGGAATTTATATCCCTACAAACACACATGTAGAAAATGGAAGGAACACAAATTAACAGCCTAACAAGCCACCTAAAGAAGCTGGAAAAGCAAGACCACAAAAACCCTCATTTCAGCAGAAGAATCCAGATCACCAAAATAAAAACCCAAATCCAGGACATAGAAGACAAAAAGATAATACAAAAAATCAATGAAACAAAAAGCTGGTTCTTTGAAAGGATAAACAGGATTGATGGTCCCCTAGCTAGACTGACCAAGAAAAAATGAGAAAAAAACCAAATAAGCACAATCAGAAACACAAAAGATGAAGTCACATCTGACCCTGAAGAAATACAAAAGATCATTAGAGACTACTACGTACACTTTTATGGAAACAAACTTGAAAACCTTAAGGAAATGGAGGACTTTCTGACATCACACAACCTACCTAGGTTGGAACAAGAAGAAATCGAGACTCTAAATAGACCAATAATAATCAAGGAAATTGACTACATAATAAGAAAACTACCTACAAAAAAAAACTCTGGTCCAGATGGCTTTCCAGCAGAATTCTACAAGACATTTAAGGAGGAGCTGATTCCAATCCATCTGAAGGTATTCCAGGCGATTGAAAAAGATGGAACTCTCCCCAAATCATTTTACGAAGCCAATATCACATTGATACCTAAGCCAGGTAAAGAACCAACAAAGAAAGAGAACTATAGGCCAATATCTTTGATGAACTTAGATGCTAAGATTCTCAACAAGATCCTAGCAAACCGGATTCAACAATACATCTCAAAAATCATCCATCATGACCAAGTAGGCTTCATCCCTGGGAGGCAAGGCTGGTTCAACATTCATGAAACCATAAATGTAATTAAATACATCAACAGATGTCAAAACAAAAACCACATGATTGTATCATTAGATGCAGAAAAAGCTTTTGATAAAATCCAGCACCCCTTCTTGATAAAAACCCTCGAACATCTAGGCATACGGGGAACATACCTCAAAATAGTAAAAGCTATCTATGAGAAACCCACAGCCAGCATACTCCTAAATGGACAAAAATTGGAACCATTTCCCCTGAAAACTGGAACAAAAGAAGGATGTCCACTCTTACCCCTCCTGTTCAACATAGTATTGGAAGTCCTGGCTCGCACAATCAGAGAAGAGAAGGCAATCAGGGGTATCCAAATAGGAAAAGAGGAAGTCAATTTATCTCTCTTTGAAGATGATATGATCGTGTACCTTGAAAACCCAAGAGAATCTGTCAAAAACCTCCTTACACTGATAAAGGCCTTTGGCAAAGTCTCAGGATGCAAAATAAATGTGCAAAAGACAATTGCATTTCTTTACATCAATAATAAACAAACAGAAACCCAAATAAAAAACACAATTCCATTCACAATAGCCACAAAAAAATGAAATACCTTGGCATCTTCCTAACCAGAGATGTGAAAGACCTTTTCAATGAAAACTACAAAACACTGCTCAAAGAAATCAAAGATAGCACAAACAAGTGGAAAAATATCCCATTCTCATGGATTGGAAGAAACAACATTGTGAAGATGTCCATCTTACCTAAAGCAATCTACAAATTCAGTGCAATACTCATCAAATTACCAGCAACATTCTTCTCAGACCTAGAAAAAACAACACAGGAATTCATATGGAAACACAAACGTTCAAGAATAGCCAGAACAATCCTCAGCAAAAAAAAAACAAAGCAGGTGGTATCACATTACCAGACTTCAAACTTTACTATAAAATTACAATCATCAAAACAGCTTGGTATTGGTACAGGAACAAGCATATAGATCGATGGAATAGAATTGAGATTCCAGAAGCAAAACCTCAATTTCTCAACCAACTCATCTTCAACAAAGCCTCCACCACCTACCACTGGGAAGAGGAGAACCTATTCAGTATATGGTGCTGGGAAAACTGGCTGACCACTTGCAGAAGATTGAAACAGGACCCCTATCTATCTCCATGCACAAAGGTTAACTCCAAATGGATCAGAGACCTAAATGTAAAACTTCAAACCATAAGAACCTTAGAAAATGAAGGACACACCCTCATGGAAATCGGAACTGGCATCCAATTCCTGAACCAAACCCAAAACCCACAGGTCATAAGAGAGAAGATAGACAAGTGAGACTTCATTAAACTGACAAACTTCTGCAAAGCCAAAGAAACCATCAAGAGAGTGGGGAGATAGCCTAAAGACTGGGAAAAAGTATCTGCCAACTCCAGGTCTGACAAAGGCTTAACATCTTGGATCTACAAGGAACTCAAACGTGCTGAAAAGAAAAAAACAAACAACCCCATTATAAAATGGGCAAAAGATATGAACAGACCCTTCACAAAGGAAGACATCCGAGTAGCCAACAGACACATGAAGAAATGTTCAACCTCACTAATCATGAGGGAGATGCAAATCAAAACCACACTGAGATACCACCTAACTCCAGTCAGAATGGCAATTATCAACAACTCAAAAAATAACAGTTGCTGGAGAGGGTGTGGCGAAAAGGGAACACTTCTACACTGTTGGTGGGAGTGTAAACTAGTGCAACCTCTGTGGAAAGCAGTGTGGCAATTCCTAAAAGCTCTAAATATCAACCTCCCATATGACCCCGCAATCCCCCTACTGGTAATATATCCTGAAGAACTCAAATCACTCTATAGAAAAGATACCTGTGCACGTATGTTTATCACAGCATTGTTCGCAATAGCAAGAACCTGGAAGCAACCATGCTGCCCATCAAAAGAGGACTGGATTAAAAAAATGTGGTACATACACACGATGGCGTACTACACAGCCATAAAAATGAACAAAATCATGAATTTCACAGCAACCTGGATGGAACTAGAGTCTATAATACTGAGTGACCTCTCACAGAAACAGAGATCTGAGTATCACATGTTCTCACTCATATAATGGACCTTGAACATCCAATGTAATACTATATTAAAATGACTGACAGTAGTGGGAAACTATGGGGGGGAGAGAGATGGGATTAATGGTAGCAAATATCTGTCTGGGGACGGGGAAACACCTCTTATCAACAGGGTGCCTGAATGTAATGTATTTGTATACCTAACCCTTAAGTGTACCACACAACATCATAATAAAAAATATTGATTAAAAAAAACAAACCACATCAAGATACCACCTAACGCCAGCAAGAATGGCCATCATTAATAAAACAAACAACAACAGATGCTGGCAAGGATATGAAGAAAAAGGCATGCTTTTATACTGCTGGTTGGAATGCAAACTAGTACACCCTCTTTGGAAGACAGTGTGGTGATTTCTGAAAGAACTAGAAGTTGACCTTCCATATGACCCAGCAATTCCCTTATTGGGAATATACCCAGAGGTACTCAAATCATTCTACAAAAAGATACCTGAACATCTATGTTTGTTGCAGCTCTCCTCACAATAGCAAAAACAAGGAATCAACCATGGTGCCCATCAAAGCCGAACTGGATTAAAAAATGTGGTACACATACACAATGGAATATTATGCAGCCATAAAGAAAGACAAACATATGAACTTGGATGGATTTAGAGTCAGTCATACTCAGTGATCTATCATGAAAATAAAGAACAGAGTACCATATGTTCTCACTCATAAGTGGACCTTGAACAATTATAATAATATAAGAAAGGATTGGCAGTAGTGGAAAAAATCTCAGGGGAGGGAGGGTGGGACAGGTAATTGAGAGAAACTGCTAGAGCAGTTAGGGAGAGGCACACCTCATCAACAAGGGTACCTGCATAATCAACATTTGTATACCTACCCCTGAATTATATCCCACATCTTTGTTTAAAAAACAAATAAAACTGCCTCAATTAAAAAAAAAATGAAAAACAGTTTGGCATTTTCTCAAATAATTAAACATAGAGTTGCTATGTGACTCAGTATTTCATCTCTTAAATATATACTCATGAGAAATGAAACTATATTCCCACACAAAAATGTGTAGCATTATTCATCATAGCCAAAAATGGAAACAACCCAACTATCCATCAATTAATGAATGAGTAAACAAAATGTTTTTACCACCCCCCAAAGAAACCTTTTATCCATCAACAGTCTCACTCCCATTCCTCTTTTCTCCAGACCTTGGAAACCACCAATTTGCTATCTTCCTCTATGGATTTGTCTATTCTGGGCATTTTATATAAACACAGTCATAAAATATGTGGCCTTTGGTGACTGGTTTCTTTAACTTGGCATAATGTTTTCAAGGTTCATTCATGTTTTAGCATATATAAGTACATCACTGTTTTTATAGCTGAATAGCAGTCCATTGCATAGATATGCAACATTTTGTTTATCCATTCATTAGTTGATAGACATTTGGGCTGTTTCCCTTTTTTGGCTAAGATGAATAATGCTGCTGATACGGATTTTTCAGCTCAGCCTGGGCTTCAAGAGTGTCAGCTCAATGGGTCAGCCAGCCGAGTGGGTCAGCTCAAGGGGCTGGTAAGCCCAGCCCAGAAAGTGTCATTCTAATGGGCTGGCAAGCCAAACCCTGAGAATATTACTGGTCCCCTGGGCTGGCAAGCCTAGCCACCGGAGTGTTTCAGCTTCCGCCTCTCACCTTCTTCCAACAGCTTTCCAAGTTCTGCTGGCTCAGTTGGCTGGCAAGCCAGCTTCTGGGGTGCATGGTTCTTCAACTCCTCTGTAGCTCTTCAGGTCAGGTTTGTTGTCTTGTGCCCAGAAAGAATGAGAAACTTTGAGATCAGGATGAACACAAGCTAACTTTAGAAGTTCATTACTCCCATTCTTCCACAAACTGCAGTTTTGGCTTTCACGCAACTTATAATTCAAACTCGTGTCACATCTAAGAGCCTTAGTATTGGTCACAGGCTTCTGGGTCATGATCTTAGGATTTATTGAAGGTGTAAATTGTAGACTACAGTTTTAGAAGACAGTCATTTTGTTGAAAGAATGCGGCTGGGTTATTTGCAGGTAGCCCACTGTGAACTTTGGACTGGGCCACATTCCAAACATTCTGGGATGGGCCACTTTCATTTGTAAAGTAAATACTTAAGCTTCTATAGAATTGTTTAACTTGGCATAAATCAATCAGCTTAGGATGAAAAAAGTTTATAGAATATGTCAGTCACGGATTACGTTATCCTTTGTTATGGGATTTTAAGATTATCATATGAAAAGGGTTTAAAGGCAATCATTGATTAAG
>NW_007252008.1:70371-79447 GCF_000164805.1 Carlito syrichta
AGGTTTCTGGTGGGTGGGGGACGCCCCTCCCACATCTGACTTTGTGTATAAAAGACCCTTGTAATTCCCAATACACACACACATCGCTTCTGCACTAGACTGGAGTCCAGTGTGTGTGTGTCTCTCTCTCTCTCTCTCTCTCTCTCTCTCTTCTTCCCTCCAGTCACTGACACCGTCTCCATCTTTGGGGTACCCTGAACCCAGCTGGAGCTGGTCTCCGGCAAGGAGTTAAGAGTGAGTAGAATGTAAGGGAAATGTTAGAAGAGTTAAGACAATAACCTGAGGCTAGTAAAAATTAGGAGACAGTATTGACCCTCTCCCTGAAGGATCAAGGGGAGGAGGCAATTATTAAATTTTGTTCATTTAACAAATACTTATTAAACATACAGCCATGGGGAGTTTGGATACTAAAAGTGAGATATTTAGGTAGGCAGGTGTTTTGTTGCTATCACCACTGTTTATGTGATCAGTACAGTGCCAAAGGTTTACATGTTACTTCTTTGAATACATCAAACTAATAAGGTAGTACTAATATTATTTCCACTTTACAGACGAAGTTGAGGTTCTAAGTGGTTAAAAAACTTGCCTGAAGTTATAGAGCTCATTTTTACCAGAGCTAAAATGTAAGCCCAGCTGTTTCTGGTTGTAAAGCTTTTATCTCTATGTGTGTTTATTCTTCTCTAGGAACCACTGCTAAGAAAGCAAGAATGTGGTGAATTCTACCTTTGAAAAATAAATATGGCCTTAGAAAGGGAAGACCTGTTTGAAATCTTTGTAGTGAAAATAGATTAGTTGTACTGTATTTATCAGGTGTGAAATTGGTTTTTAATTCCCTGCAGGTAAGCACAGACATGCTCCTAGTTACAGTTGAATTTTCTTGATAGTCTCAACTTTTTATTTACTAAAGAAGATTGACTTGACTCAAGCAAATGCAGCTATTTCTGCACTTGTGGCGACTAATTTTATGTGTCAACTTGACTGGATCACAGGATGCCCACATATCTGATTAAACATTATTTCTGGTTGTGTCTGTGAGAGTGTTTCTGGAAGACATTAGCATTTGAATCTGTCGACTAAGTAAAGCAAATGGCTTCCCCACCCCCCACTGTGGGTGGGCAGCTTCCAATCTATTGAGGGTCTAAATTTTTTTAAAGGCAGAGGAAGTTTGTATTTACTCTCCCTAAAATATCCTGGGGTGTGTGTGTGTGTGTGTGTGTGTGTGTTTTGCTCTCCCTAGAATATACACCACACATATAGAAAAGAATGTTCTAGAGAAAGCAAATGTATATGTGTATGTATGTATATATGTATGTATAATTGGTTCTGCTTTTCAGTCCTAGTAAATTCTGGTATGATTCAGTTAGTCAGCAAATTTCAGAGCTACCAGGGATACCATGAAACCACACAATTCCACAATTCTAAAATACAAGAGGAGACCAAAAAAACCCAGAACTTACTTATTAAAAAATTGTGTATTTATTCTTACATATTTAAACTTCAGTCACCTTCAAAGTACTCTCCATTTGATGCAATAAACCTATTGAAATGCTTTTTCCATTTCTCAAAACAGTTTTTGAACTCATCGATTTTGATGTCTTTTAGGGTTTCTGACTTTTTTGTTTCACCTCTTCCACATTAGCAAAACTTTTCCCTTTGAGGGCCTTTTTCAGCTGGGGAAACAAAAAAAGTCACTCAGGTGAGATGTGTGAATAAGGAGGGTGGGACAAGGGTGTCATATCATTTTTGGTAAAAAACCACTGAACATTTAGTGCGGTGTGGGCAGGTGTGCTCGTAAATCGCCCATTATGAAATGGACAAATGCTTGAAAGAATTTTTAAAAATTCACAGAAGCTGAATGCAGCCTCTCACAACAATGTTAGCTGGTGCATTGATGCTGACTGGTTCCTAGAATACTTATTTAACTTACTTAGGTGGAGGAAGCCTGTACTACAAGGGGCCTGTCCTCTAAAATTTAATTCCAGTTTTTTTGGGGTCTGCCTTGTACCAGTATAAAAAAGAAAGAGAAGTAAACTGGAGTTGTCCAATCAGTCATCAGTTTTTACCTTTATCTCAAATATCACAAGTAAAACATTGTCTCTGGACAGTGAATTCTCTGAGATGTCAGAAAATTTTAAATGACTTACTGAAAAAAATTTGCATAATTTCTTTCAGAAGTCAGCTAGGAAGATTTATGTGGCAAGATGGTATCTAAATAAACAGAAAAATTTCAGTCGTGTACTTTCTGTAGAGAGAAGGATTTATGATTTTGAAAATAGCATGAAATCTAATTTGCAACTTATAGCAACCTATTATGATAGTTTTTACTCTATTTAAGAAAGAAAAAAAGTAAGAACAGAAGATAAACAAATTACCCAAAGTTTCACAGCTTAATATTGGAAGTGCTGGTATAAACCCTACTGGTTCTGATCTCTGGGACAATCATCTTTCTATTCTGCTACAAACCTTAAAAGCAGACTGGAACCCATCTCATCTCTTACTTAGAGTTGATGAATCTGTTAATAGAGAAGGCTTTGATGTCATACAATCTAGTCAAATGCTGATACTCTCCCTTCATGATAAATGATAGGAATAAAATTATAGATAAAGAACCAAGAAAACCAAGCAGTGGGTTGATGAATTTGTTATTAGAAAATTTCAAAGTCTGAAGAATTAGAATGTGAGAATGATGTCTTTTTTAATTATATTCTTGTAGATATAATTATTTAATGTTATGATATCTCTCCAACATCTCCATATGCCTTTTATTAACATGAAGTTCTTCCTCATGGTACCTGGAACTATCTGTTTGCATGAACCAATCTAGATTCTAGGTCTCTCTAGATTAGCTAAGCACTTGACCTCCTGGAGTATTTTTTCCATCAGTTCTCTGTTACTGCCCACTGACAATGCATCTGGTCACCCAAGAGTTTTCATAGAGATGTACAAGGTGATTAATGTTGTTTTCATGCCTGCTTACACAGTATCCATTCAGCAGCTCATGGATTAAGGAGTAATTTTTACTTTCAGGTCATACTATTTAAGAAATATATTTATAGGCTCTAGCTACCATAGATAATGATTTATCTGATGAACCTGGACAAAGTAAATTGAAAACCTTCTGAAAAGGATTCACCAATGTAGATACCATTAAGTACTCATGGAGGAAGTAAAATAATAAAATTAACAGGAGTTTAGGACTCTCAAATTCGAGTGAAGAAAGTAACTGCAGATGTGGTAGAAATAGTAAGAGAACTAGAATTAGAAGTGGAGCCTGGAGGTATGACTGATTGCTGCAATTTCACAATAAAACCTTAACGGATAAAGAGTTGCTTCTTTTGAATGAGCTAAGAAAGTGGTTTATTGAGATGGAATTGACTCTTGGTAAAGAGTCATTATTGAAATGACAACAAAAGAATTAGAATATTACATAAACTGATAAAGCAGTAATTTTGACTCAAATTTTGAAAGTTTTACTGTGGGAAAATGCTATCAAGCACCATCTCATGCTACAGAGAACTCTTTCATGAATAGAAGAGTCATCTTCTGTGGCAAACTTTATTGTTGTCTTATTTTTAAAACTGCCACAGCCTCCCCAACCTTAAGCAATCACCACCCTGATCAGTCAATAGCCATCAGCATCAAGGCATAATCCTCCACCTGCAGAAAGATTAGGACTCACTGAAGGCTTAGATGATTATTAACATTTTTTAGCAATAAAATATGTTTTAATTTAGGTATGTACATTGTTTTTTTCAGACACAATGCTTTTGTACACTTAATAGACTATGACATAGTGTAAACATATTTTATATGCACCAAAAAATTCATGTGACTTACCTTATCGTGATATTCTCCTTATTGTGGTGGTCAGAACTGAACCTGCAATATCTCTGAGGTGTGCCTGCATATTAGATTATATAATTTCATTTTAAACACAGATGTATACAAATCTCATTTCATGAGTGCATAATCCAGAAATATCTCCTTCCAAAATATCTCCCATACATTTTATTTTCTTTATTACTTATATCATATATAATATCCATTTCTGCTTTTAATTTGCCAAATAGACAATTGGAATATTTGTAAAATAATGCAAATAAGAGAAAACTGACTATAAAGTAATAGTGTTGGTTTTCATATATTCATGGTGGCTTATGTAAAATCCCCTTACTGCTTTGTGTTATGTGTGTGTGTATTTGTGTGGCAGATGTGCATATAAACCTTTCCTGTCTTGTGCTTGTACATACATATATATATACACTAATATAAGTGTATATAATATATGTGTATATAATATATGTGTTTTATTTGTGATATGTGTACAATACAATTCAAAAAGGCTTTTATATTAGATAGATAAAATTTATAAAAATGTATGAAAATGTTAAATGTTTAAAAAATACTTTAAAATTTTTATTTTGAAGATGTGGGGTACAATTCAGGATTAGGTATACAAGTGGTATTGTACAGGTAAAATTTAGCCTCCTTTTGGTCCCCACTTCACCTGGTTTGAGATCAGATATCCTTATTGATGCTATGTGCTCCCCCTCCACTGGCAGTGTCCTGCTACTGCCAATTCCTTTCTTATAGTATTGTGATAAATGTTTGGGATCCGTGTATAGGTGAGCATGTGGTATTTAGTTTTTTGTTTTTGTGATAGAGCACTGAGTGTTACAGACTCTGAATCCAAGTTGCTGTAAAGTCCATAAGCTTGTCCTTCTTTATGGCTATGTAATAGTCCATCATGTATATGTACCACTTTTAAAAAATCTAGTCCAGTTTTAATGGGCAGCATGGTTGGTTCCATGGTTTTGCTGCAGGTATCTTTTTTGTAGAGTGATTTAAGCTCCTCCAGGTATATTCCCAGAAGGGGGATTGCTGGGTCATATGGCAGGTTAATTTCTAGATCTTTTAGGAATCACCATACTGTTTTTCATAGAGGTTGAACTAGTTTGCATTTCCACCAACAGTGTAGAAGCATTTCCTTTTCTCCGCATCCTCGCCAGCATCTGTTAATTTGTGTTTTTTTAATGATGGTCATTTTTACTGGCGTTAAGTGGTATCTCAATGTGGTTTTGATTTGCATTTCACTGGTGATTAGTGAGGCTGAGCATTTTTCATGTATCTGTTGGCTGCTTGTATATCTTTTTTTTTGAGAAGAGTCTATTCATGTCTTTTGCCCATTTTTTAATGGGACTGTTTGGTTTTTTCCTTTTGGCACTTTTGGGTTCATTGTAGATTCTGGATGTTAGGCCTTTCTGTGGACTGTCTCCCTACTCTCTTGATGGTTTCTTTTGCTTTGCAGAAGCTTTTCAATTTGATGAAATTCCGCTTATCTATCTTATTGCCTATGGCATAGGCTTTTGGGGTTTTGATCAGGAGTTGGTTGCCTGTTCCAATTTCTATAAGGGTATCTCCTAAATTAATAAAAACTTCTTAATTGATATAAAATAAATAAGACTGCCATAGTATCGATAAAAACTACTATTAGAAAATCAATTTAATCTTTCTAACAGGAAATGGATAAACGTCTGATAATCTTATTGTTTGCAAGTATGGTGTTAGTTTCCCATTTGTTTTAGGTAAATAAAATAATCATACATTTTGGAAATAAAGTCTAATCCTGTTGAATATGATATTGTAGGCTTCTATCTTTTTTACTAACTAAATTTATCATAGTAATTTTTATCATAAGCTCATTTAAAAGGAATTCCTTCTTTTTCTGAAAATAGCGATATAAAATTATATGGTTCCACTAAAGTACGGCAACAGATCAACAAAACACTAAGTATCTGGAATTCAGAAACTAGTGATAAGATACTAGACAGAGAATCACCAAACTCAGTTTTATTGTTGTCTTCCTTAATATAATCTCTTTGCTTTAAGTCTTTTGGTATCTCAGGTCTCAGGGTTGGTTTGTTTGTTTGTTTTTCCACAATAAAACAAAGGTCATATGCCACAATTCCTTCTAGCAATTAAAAAGAGAACAAAGGCTCTAAGAATCACTGGGTCAAGAAACATCACTTTCACTTTCATTAATTTTGGTTATTTGTCCTAGTCATTTACCATTGAACTTCAATTCTCTAGAAAATTAGTTCAGAAGTCAGCTGTGCTCCCACCTTTATCCCTTATCCTTCCTCCATGCCAACAACAATATCCTGTAAACATATTTCAGAAAACTTATGCTTATTCATGGGAGGAAATATTTTATCAGTGATAAACAGTCTTCTCACTTGTGTTCTGCTTAGTAGTTTAGGATTACGCAGCTTTAGTCTGGGATCATTTTAGAGTAAAAATCTTGATGTTTTTAAAACACTCAACCTTATGAACCTTATCACTATTTGTAAGTATCAATATCTCCTGTTCTCAGTGGACATGGCCAGAGCAGAGGATGCCTCCATGGGGAAAATGACACTGAGAGCTAATTCAAAAGTATTCTCAGGGGGAGATTTGTGAGAAAGCTGTGAAATTTAAGCATTAATCAGTTCATCAGCATGTGCGTGTATCTTAGCTCCCCACTGTGTTCTCTCAGACTACCCCAGAGTCTTCCTTCAAACCAGTTATAGTGATTTATAATTATGAAACTATTGGTGGAATCATTTGTTTAATATACATCTTTTTTGCTTGCTTCCTTGAAGACTTGTTTGGCTCACCATTGTGTTTCTATTGCCTAGAAGAGTGCCTGGAACATATTAGGTGTTCAGTAAATATTTGTTGAATAAATAAAGATTCTGCAAACAGACACATCTGACAATATTTTCTTTCCTTCTGAATTTCTAATTCTAAGTTATTTGCTTCTCTTGAGCCAAAAGGCTGCTCAGACCTATGGATGCTGAAATATAAGGATTTATACTCTCCTGGGAATTTCAGCAAAAAGAGAACTGCTGTGAATATTTCTCCCCCTGGGAGGGACGTGTGTCAGAGGAGAACATCATGGCAAGGAGATGAGAATCAGAAAGCAAAATATTTTTGAAAAGAATTTGGTGTTAGATATTTGGAATAAGGAAAGAGTTTGACATTGTCTTCACATGAGTATACTAGTCACCCAACTCATAAAAGATTAAGAGGGATCAGAATGTACTGAGTCTTCTTGCCTCAGAGGCTTCAAGGATACATAGAGACCAAAGAGCAGGGAAGCTTCTTAGAAGAGAGCTGACAATCAGCAGCTACAGAATTTGTGCTGTGTAGGACACCCTAATAACCAGCCTGGTGCTGGTGAGCCAACAAACTGACAACCCACTCAATAGGACAAAGGAACAAAAGAAAGGGGAAAAAAAACAGAAAAAAAAGACATACTCAGTGGAGTTTTCACATTCAACTGTGACAATAAAATAACTTGGAATTGGCAAGCTATTTCCAAAAGGGGTCTGATAATAGGATTTTAGGTTTTGAAGACCATGCAGTTTCTGTTGCAATTACTTCATTCTAGTTTTAGTGTAAAAGCAGCTATAAAAAATAAGAAAAAAAATAGGGCTTATTCTAATACGTTTTATTTATGAAAATATTCAGGTTTTGCCAATAGGCCATAGTTGACTGATATTTGCCCCAGGATAAGACGAACTCTAGACCTGTCTGAATGACTTGTAACATCAAAGCAGATTTTGAAAGCTGAGTCTTACCCAGTAATATAAGCTTGAAAAACACCTTGGAAAGTTCATAGATTTGCCCTAAAACAGCATAAGTTCAAAATGATCAATCAAACTGACAGAATAAAAATAACATTCCTCATAGAAAACTAACAGCATTCAGACTCTACAATCTATTATTCATAATATCAAGTAGGTAACAAACAATTACCAGACACGTCAGGAAACAAGAAAATGTCACAGAGTCAAGAAGAGAAAAGCCAACAGAAACAGTCTCCAAAGTGACCCTGATATTTGATTTAGCAAAGACTTCAAGATATCTATTTGAAATATTTTGAAGGACTTGGAGAGAAATATAGTCTTAATGAGTGAACAGATAGGAGAATCTCATCAGAGAAATAGCATTTTTGGACTTCCATCAAGATGGTGATGGGGCAGCCTGGTCTATGAAACCCTCTGCAAAGGAGAACGCAGAGAGTCTCTGGATCTCTCCCTGGGGGTTGCGGACCCCAACATCAGCAGCCTGCTCTCCATACAGAGTTTGGCCATTGCCACCGCTGGGGCATTGCAGCGGTCTGGACAGCCACTGCAGCTGCAGACACAGCAGCCACCGGTGCCACAGTGGCCTCCATGGTGGCCATAGTGCAACGTGCCACTCGTGCCTGAGGCGATCCACGACTTCAGTCCTTGAAGCCCCTGCAGGCAAGATCTGCTGGGATAGCTGCAACCTCTGCTGCCACCATGACGACCAGAGGGCCATGGGTCTCCTCCCGTGTGCCCTGAGGCAGGCTTCCATCTCCGACCTCTGCCTGACTCCAGTCCGGCTCTACCCCCTCTGGGGTGAGCAGCTGAGATAGCACCACCTGCTGGCGATTCAAGGTAACAACACTGAAACGGGAGAAACAAGCTTGATAAAGACGTAGGCCAGTGTGGTGAACAGAGGGTGACCTGAACTGTCCTTCACAGCAGGCCAGGGGCAACTGACCCCAACTGTGAACTAATTTACCAGCTTAAGAAGACAGCTAGAACTCAGAGCTGAAAGGACACTGGACTGAAATGAAAAGTCTCAGAGTGTGCTCGATTGTGTGTTAGTTTAATGACTTAATTCTACTCCTACTGTTTCGTTCCTTTTTTTTTCTTTTCCTCTTCCTTTCCTTCTCTTTTCTCCTCTCTGTAAACCATATCTTTGTATAGAGGAACAGCACACCAATAAGGTGGCTAGTTAGCTTGTATGTTAGCATCATTGTGTGTTTTATTTTTTTTTTTGTATGGGACTTGGTTAGTCTGTAGCTGTGGTCTATTGTTTTTATCTGTTTCAGTTTAGGTCTCTCTCGCCATTTGTTGGTACACTTGTCTGTTTCCCCCCCTTACTCCTCTCTTTCTCCACCCTCTCTTCCACCCTCTGCCTGCTCCATTCTCTTCCCTCGGCTAACCACATTTTATTTCAGGGAGTAAACCTACAGCCCCACTGCACAGACAGATTCCAA